>NC_079147.1:271353465-271521326 GCF_945859685.1 Eupeodes corollae
GTGTACAGTTTTAGTGACTACGGTCAATTATCGATTCGGTGCCGTTTGCAGCAATGGGTCCTTTATTACTTCACTACGAGGATGATTTTGCAAAAGAATTTAGGTGTGAAGCCTTTTAAAATACTGCTGGTGCCAGAATTGAAGCCGAAAGCGACTTAGCACAACTCCGAATTTTCAGAGTAAATTTGCTTTTGTTGGCTAAAGATCCATTTATTTATAAAAAGATTGTTTCCTGCGATGAAGCTAATTTTTGGTTGAATGGATACGTAAATAAGTAAAGCTGCGTATTTGGCAAAGAGTAGCTAGAAGCATTGAATTGAACTACCATCTAGATATAGGCAGTGTTTAGTGCAAAGCGGATGATGAGTAGTGAGTACTTCTGTGAGATAATAATGAACTTTTTTGTGCGCAAGAAGTGATGGTGAATTTCACGCCTTTAGGCTTTATTTTGTGAGGATATGTTAAGGTCAAGATATTAGATGTTGAAAGTTCGTTGTATAAAATCTGAACATGATTGTTTTCTTCTGCAACAAGATCTTGATCTTTTATAGGACTGGTGTTTAGCTAACTGTTTACATTTGAACATTTCAAATGCCGGAATGGGGCCGTACTTATTTCATATCTAAGATATTGGGGTTGATTGGTCAAGAGAATGTTTGTGAGCATAGAAAGGGCACGAAAATTTAACTAGAACTAGTTTTCAAAGCTCATATTTAAGAAATTAGAGATTCTATCACATCGCCGTAAGCCGAAAATGTAACGGACAAGATTATGGAGTACGTCATTAAGTTTCCTTTTGCTTATGGAATCAAAGTGCGAAAATATTTCACAACTATAAAAATAAGGGTTGGTACGACTAGAATCATTGCTAGAAGCATGCGTTTTTGAATGGAGTGAAGAACTGAGTTGATCATATGGTGCGTCGAATGCCATTCGTTTTACCCACTACATAATTGTTATGGTTATTCCAAAACTACTCTAAGATTTTTGCCAGTTACGACACACAGTTACATAAGTATAAACTTGCGGGATCATAGGTGGAAAGTTTAAAACCTGGGGTGGAATAGGCTAAAGTTATAATTTATTGAAGATCATATTTTTGACAGTCAAATTTAACTATCATTTTCATTCGGTCTGTGTAAGATGATTCAACAAAATTCAATGCGATTGAACAATTTCAAATTATAATTGTCACAATTCATTGTTGCTATAGTGACATTTTAAAATGATTCCTATAAAATATCTAAATCAAAGTATCAAATTGGCTCGTTTTAATAACCTTCTTACTTTTCTTGTGTTTATTCGGATGTCGTAAGCATTGTTGGTCACAAGTGTGCTTTTGTACCCGAGAAAAGGTAACTGACAAAATTTGGCATTCGATTTTTGTAAGCGTCTGGTAGTTCTATTCGGAAACGACATATTTGTAGGAAAATTACTATCACATTTTGTTGTGACAGCTTTTTAGATATCAATTTGACTATCACCTTACGTAGATCAATTTCGATTACTTTGACTGTAGACAATTACTCTGGACAATTTTTTGGATATGACAATGGAAACTGGTTTTTTGGGGTTGATGACAAGGCTTTTACCTTGAGATCAACTCGAAATTTTTCGAGGTCTTGATTAAAATAACACACGTCGTGTTCTATAAGCCCAAGGGGATAACTAATATATAACTGGGCGTGCGTTGTCGGCACACATTTGTACAGAACAATATTTAACAACGGACGACAATCATTAACATATAGATAAAATAAAACCGGACCGAGTATTGAGCCATGTGGTAGACCACGTGAAAATCACAGAGAACATTGTTCAGTTGAACTAGCTGTTAACAACCTGTTGAACATGAATGTAAAAGTCTAACTGCAGTGTTTGAAAAATTTAAGATTTAAAAAAGTTGTTCACATAGAAACGAATGATCAACCATATCAAATGCCTTAGAGAAATTTAATAGGATAAGAAAGCTTATATTTTCTTTATCCAGGGATGTAACGGATGTTTTCCATTACTTTTAAAAATGCCCTTAGGCAGCTCTGAACTTTTCGAAAAAGTGATTGCTGAGGTGTGAGCAGTTTCAAAGAATTAAGGTATACAGAAATCAATTTTTGTAAAGTTCTAGAACTGATAGAAAAGTTAAACAAAAACATAAGGTCTTTAGTCAGTTCCCTTATAGTTCTTGAGAATATGTATTATTTTAGCTAGTAAGATAATATAAGTAACGTATGGTAGGACAAAAGGTAATATGCGAGCTTAAATAATCTTGGATCCTTTTCAACTAAGCAGACAACATTTGATTTGACAGATAACATGCTTTTCACTACTATCCATTGAACGAAAACAGAAACTATTGTTAAAAAAATCACTATTTCTAGATACATAATGGATGGATACATAAATACCGAAAGCTCGAAGAATTAATTGAGGTAAAAAAGATAGTGACCATTTAATAATTATTTAATTGTGTCTCAATATTTATTAACTTCCCATAGGAAGTTATTGCAATGGTTCCGATTTGTCAAATTGAAAATTTTGACATTTATCGACGTTTCAAGGTCCCTAGAGTCGAAATAAAAGATTTTTAGAAAGATGTCTGTGAGTGCGTTTGTACGTATGTTAGTACGTTCGCGACGTTTTTTTCGTCGACCATAGCTCAAGAACCAGAAGAGATATCGACTTCAAATAAACTTTGTTATACTAATAATAATAAGGCAGAAAGATTCAGAAAGGGCTCTTAAAAAAAGGGCACTTAAAAAATAGGTGAAAATATTGGTTAACCCTAAATATCTTACGAACCAAAAACGCTAGAGACTTGAAACAAATATATTTTTTGAAAAAAATTCAATTAACGTTTTTCCCTCAATCATAAAAACTGAAATAAAAAAAATTGTCACCTCCAAATTTTACGAATACAAAAAGTTTGTATATCCAAAACAATTTTGTGCAATGAAAAATACTTTTTTAACATCTAGTAAAATTTTGAGAAAAATCAAATTGACAGTTTTTTTTACAAAAAATAAAAACCTAAACAAGAAAATTAATAAAAGTTGGTAAAAACTTATTTTCGACTCAAATATCTTTTCAAAACTTTGAGTTTATGGCTTCTAACTGATTTTAATTTATAAGAAATATTGTTTTCAACATTCCAAAACATTTTGGGAAAAATCGAATTGACAGTTTTTTTTACAAAAAATTAAAACCTAAACAAAAAATGAATACAAGTTGGTAAAAATTGATTTTCGACTCAAATAGCTTTTCGAAAATTAAAAATACTGTCTTCAAACTTTTTTATTTCACAGAAATATTGTTTTCAATGTTCAGTAGTTTTTTTTTATAAAAATCCAACAGTCCGTTTTTTCATAAGAAAAAAACTAAAATCTACAAGAAATAATACGAAAATTTGGTAAAAAATCAAGTTCGGTTCTTGATATCTCTCAAATTAATTTCATTCATCCAATTTGTAAAAATTTGAAAAATGTTACTAAAATTGGTAAACATTTGTTTTCGACTAAAAATCTATTTAACAAAACTAGATTTCAAACTAAACTATTTCTTTATAATTATGAAAAATATTTTTAACAGTTTTAATTTTTTTAAGAATAATTATTCAACTAACAACTTATTTAACCCAACACGGAAACCTTCAAAATTTTAAGCAAGACAAATCGACAGACAGGATGGGAAGTTATCAGTGTGGGTTGCACCCCAGCCTTTTTTTTTTAGATTAAGATACATTTTCATAGCTTAAAAGTTTCAGAGATTAAGTGTTTAATTAAAATTCGGTCTTCCTTTTGTTTATAGATGTGTTAAAAAAAGCTTACCTTATAAAAATATACTTTTTCATTCGTAAAACTTACCTTAAATTTGTAAAGAAGTTAAAACAAAATCAACAAAACAAATTAAAAATTTAAAAGCTCATTTTGATTTAAACATATTTTTATTGATTATTTTGCACCTTTTTTGTAATAACTCAGATAAAACATATACGAGTACATATAAATGGAACTTTAAATAATTAAAATCAAATTAAATTTTACTTCATTCACATAATTTTTATTTATTTTTTTTCTCAAACTTAATTTTTACTTAAATTGTTTAATTGTTTTTTTTTGTTTTAATAAAAAGAATCAATTTCACTCTTTGATATAACAGTTTTTTATTAATATTATTTAATATACACATATAAACTTATAAGTAATAGTAATTATTGCAAACCATTTAGTAAAATTATTTTATTTAGTATTTTTGTTGTTTTTGTTTATGAATTTATTTACATTTATTTTTATATATCTTTAATAGTTAATAGTTAATTTGAAGTTCTTTCTTTTATTTGTTTTTTATCAAATGCGTAGTAATACTTCAATTTTATGGTAAATAAATATTTATTAAAATTTTTCATTATAAATACATACCTACATATTTTTGTTTTTGTTGTAATTGAAATTCTCTTAAAAGTTTATAGAAATTGTATTTTATTTACAGACATCTCACAAATTTATAATGAATTGCACTAAATTTACATAACAGTATTTTGTTTTGTTTATTATTATTTTTTTTGTTGTTAATTTTAATGTTTTTCATTTTCTGATTCATCGTCAGCGTCAACACTGTCATCATCATGAACATTAATTTCTTCATCGGATTCAACTGAGGACACACCACCATTTGTCATAGAAGCTGCATATTGTTGGGCGAGGGCAAACATTGCAGCGGACGATGGATTCACCAACGACCGGAAGGCACTATGCTCACCGCCCATTGATAATGGAACTGATGCTGTGTGTGATGATGGCGCTGCTGCTTCCGTTCTCTGATTTGCCGTCGGTAGCGTCGGTGGCGGCGTCCGGTGATTTTGATTCAGTTTTAATTGATGAGGTTGCGTTGGTGATTGCAATTGGTGATTGTTGACTTCGCTGTTGTTGTGGACAGCTGCCACAATGGCTGCCAATGTCGACATTGATTGTTGGGCAGGATGCAGATGATGGTGGTGAGGTGGGAGATGATGTTGATGGTGAAGTATGGAGAGGTGCGACAGGTGTGATGAGTTGGAACCGTTGTTGCTGAAGTTGTTGGTGCTGCTGCTGCTGGTGGTGTTGGTGATACTTGGCAAATTGGCTGTAGGGATGAAATCTCCCGACAGACTGGAGGAATAACGCACGTGCAGCTCCTGTTGGTCCACCACAGGTTTTGAACAGGGGCGGTTGGTAGTCAAGCGTTGTTGCTGGTCGCTGATGGGGCCCATGATGGAAATTGGTTTGGTGTTTGATACCGGGGGCGAACATGAAGTTTGCCGTTGGAGCTGCGGATTGGTTTGATGGGAATTGCTGATTGATGCAACCGGGGTTGATTGATGGGCTTTTGAGTTGGATGAGGGGAGGGGTGGTGTTGCACGTTGTTTGAGATGATTCATGCGCTGATGTCGACGCCATTTTGCTCGTCTGTTGGAAAACCAAACCTAATTGATCAATGCGAAGAGACATTGCGTTAGTTTAAAAAAAAATGTGTCTGAGCTGCAGGTTTTTTTATTGTGTGTGTTTCAATAGTTTTCACAGTCTTTCTAACTAAGCGTGATTTTAGGAAGATTTTGAAAAATTCTACTGAAAAATGGTTAACGAAAGTTTAGCAAATTAAAAGAAGAGTTTGTCAAACTCTGAGAAATTTAATGTAATTAGGGACGATTTATAAAAAAGAAATACTTTTGCTGAGTATTAAATTTGTTTGTTTTAATTGTTCTGTCTTAATCAAAGTGAATGTAGAATTGTAGGTCTTGGTTTTCTTTGAAGCTATAAAAGAAGGGTTAAAGTTTTATTTTTTTGTTTAAAGAATTTCCTATTTCTAAGTTTTCTACAAAAGGAAATTTTCTGTTCTTGTTAAGTGCGCAGAGACAAATCAGTTTTATGCATGCATATAGAAACTTTTCTCACCTGAACCCTTGCTTCACTGAGAGTTGTTCTTGAAGCAAGCCTTTCTCTTGTACTAACGCAGGGATAGTGTGACTTATCAAACTCCTTTTCTAACTCATCTAATTGCTCTGGACTAAAAGTTGTCCTATTCCGTCGAAATTTTGGTTGTTCTCCATCGTCCAATGATTCAGAATCTTCTTCACCTTCAATGTCTACACAAAAAAAAAAAGATCCGTTCAAAATTTGACAAGATACATCACATTGAATCTATCTTCAAAAATTAAGAGTTTGACTAACAACTAATGACTTACCAATCATTCGATTTGCATCTGGAGACTCGAGAGTGTCATGACTCCCCGAACCCGGTGACAGAGCTGGTCCAGATGTTGAGGTACTTCCGACGCTATTTGGTGAAATACCTGGCATATGATTGCCCGGTTGCCAGAGATGAACAGCTGCTGCAGCGGCCGCAGCAGAAGGCGGCCAAGAAAATCCGGGATATGCGTGCGGAGGTGGTGGGTATAAGCCATAACCAGCAGCTCTGGCAAATTCAGCTGCAGCCCGTTCGGCGGCACGGTTGCGAAGAATTCGATTGATTGAAGATACCGATGGTGCAGTGGCATTTGTGCAGACACCTGTTGGAATTAAAGAAAAAACTTTGATATATCTCATAGATAACGAGAACAAGAGTAAAACTGCAGCAACAACAAATAAAAAGAGTTAATTATAGTGAAAGGAGCACAGCACATCACAGACAAGACGATCAATGATGGTTGATGATGGTATTTCTGCAGTTGTTAGCTTGAATCTTAGGAATGCAATCGAACAAGATTGCAATTAATTAGTTGGTCATAGATACGCTTAGTCTTTGAAAATCACAGCAGCATCAGCTTGAACAATCTCTAATTTGTAGCTGATGCGCGTAGCTCAAAAAAACGAAGATAAAATCCCGCTACCACAGGTATTCCAATTTGTAACGGATACAAAGCAGACTTGCAGAAAGAAACTTCAATCTTATGAGAGACAGATACTAGATATATGCGATTAGAGAAGGTGGAACAGAAACAATTTGCAAAGCCTTACACTTTATAGTTCATCATGATGGACAAGAAGGCCGCAAGAAGATGGCCAACTCTTAGGGTACTCCGTAACAACCGGACCCGCGTTATGTAGACCTGTTTGATTCTTTTTTTTCTTTCACTGTTTGTGTTTTTTTTTGTGCTCCATTGTCACCTTGTCCATCATCATAATTGCTCGGCCATTGTGTCATTTGGTTTTGATCAGCGGTTTTCACATTCATTCCCATTGAGGCTTCAACAACAACAACTACTACAACAACAAATCCAACAATAAGATGATGCGTAGAGGTGATGATGGAAAAATCCGATTTCCACTTCAAAAACTTCACAGTTGCGTCAATGTGGAAAATTGAACGTCGACCGACGAAGACGCACAATATCTCTGAGGTATATATAGGTATAATGGTATAAGGTTGGTATATGACAGTGTAGGTTGTCAATCAATCAGAACAACAGAAAGAACGACTTCAACGACTATACGACGACGATGTTGGCTGGGATGGAACATCACACGATCAAGTCGAGTAAACCAGCCGGCTTTAGAGGAGATGGTCTTTCTATAGCTCTGGCTTGGCTATGGCTATGGGTCTGGTCAGCTGAAGCCGAAGCTTCCATAGTCATGCCGTTTAGTATGATGGAAATGAAAATGGACAGGGGAATTGTAATGTAGATGGTTAAATACTATATGTGACGATGACGATGGAGATGGCGATCGATGTGGATCTATATAACGCTCCTGATATTCATTATGACACGCGTTGTGTACCTATATGGCAGTTGGTACTTATATACTATATTTATTTTTCTACTTAGGTTTACCTTCGATACTGGTTTGTTGTTGTTTTTTAAGTCTTTAAAGTCTTTTAATTCGATTTATATACATTTTTTTTTATGGAGTGTAACGCGTATAATGTGTGTGAACTATGGGTATATGGGCTGTGAGACTGATGCGGTGTATAAGTTGTGGTGTTTAAGGTGCCGCAAATAAATCAATCGTTCGACTTTTATATACCTTATACCACCGTTATGAGAAAAAAAGTCTTTATAATGAATTTAAATTCCCATTACCCACATTGGTGGTAAGAAAAAGCCTACACTCTAATGGTAATCGAAGTAAACTATATTGCGTAACGTCTATAACCAGCAATGGCTTGATGTGAAGTAACATAAGGTAGGTACTTATACTTAGACATAATGTAGGCATATATAAATAGAAATGGGATTATGTGGTCATTTCTATATTAATCATTTGCAAAAGAACTACATTTTTTAAATAGCAAGGAGAATATGGGTATAAAATTAAAATTATAAACAAGATTGTTTTTTCAACTTTTTATGAAAAGAATTTCATTTATTTTTATGGAAACTTCTTGGTGATTTGATTTTAAATAAAAATCATTACTTTGAAGTGAAATTTTTACCAACTAGCCCAGAATATTCCACATGGTAGAATTTGATTTGAAAGCTTGAAATAAATTATAACTTTCTAAACAAAAAAACATGGTCTAGCAAAATTTTAAATAATAATATTATTTCAAAACCATTTCTAAGCCTCTTTTCTTTTTTATTTTAAATGAGTTTGAAGCCCAAATTAGACAGAGTATCAACTTCTCGTGAATTTGATCCTTTGTCTGATTCCATCCAAAGAATTGTTTCGTCCTATCCTCTCACTGAAATCGTTGTTACCGGCGATTTCAATGTACACAATTCTTCATGGCTTTAACATGCAGGCCAGGCAACACCCGAGTTGAACCACCTAACTCAGCTAGTCAACGAGCCCACCCGGATATCGGACGTTGAAGGTCGAGCAGAAAACACTCTTGACTTGTTTCTTATCTCTGATCCTGATGAGTACACTGTTAGTGTTCTATTTCCTCTAGGCACATCTGACCATTGTGTTATATCAGCAAATTTTTAGTGTCAAAACTGTTCAGTTAAAGAAAGAGCTTCTATGAGAACCGTTTCGCAATATGAGAAAGCCAACTGGGACGGTCTCAATAATTACTCCAGGATCTTTAACTGGTCACTATGCTTCCTCGATAGTGACGTTGATGCCAGTGCTGATATGCTCACAAGTTTAATTCTCCTGGGTATTGGAACTTTTATACCGAACAGGGTTAAAAGTTTCAGACCCAAGGAAAACGCTAGGTTTGATGCGAGCTGTAAAGAGGTTATTAAGGCCAAAGAGGTAAGTTTCCGTTGCTATAAGCCAACCGTACTGAGGAAAGCCGGAAAAAGTTCAAACAAGCCAGGAAGGCCTGCAACGCCATATTCGACGGACCCAATTTTTACATGACCAAAAGTTGCGGCAAAAAATACTACAATGTCCCAAAGGCAGTACAAATTGTTGGCCATTTGTAAAAAACATGAGGAATTCTTCCTCTTCTTCGGTTCCTACGCTCGTTGTCAATGACATTCCTTTTGTTAGCTCTTTAGAGAAAGCTAATCGCTTTGCTAGACAGTTCGCCGCCAATTCTACGCTGTTAGTGAGTGTTATGACTCCGCCTATACTTGAGGGAGTTAGTGATTCTATGGGACCAATCTTTTTTCGCACTCGTACTGTGGCAAGAGTCCTTAGAGATTTAAGCACACATAAATCCGCCATTGTTCTGAAGAGGTGTTCTCCAACGCTGGCAAAACCACTGCGTAAGCTTTTTCATCTGTCCTACTCCTCAAAAGGAAAACGGCATTTGTCCAACCTATTCCCAAAATCGGCGAATCTTCCTCACCCTTTAACTACCGACCGATTGCACTTACGTCCCTTCTTTCCAAGGTCATGGAAACGCTGATTATTTATCAGCTCAAGAAATATCTTGAAGATCGAATGCTTCTTAATGACCGGCAATGCGGTTTTGTAGCAATAGGTCCACTGGTGATCTCATGGTTCTTCTCACCGAACAGGGGAGCAAATCTTTACATCGTTTTGGAGAATGTAAGATTATTGCACTTTATATTTCGAAAACATTTGATAGGGTTTGGCATCAGGTTCTCATATCGAAAATGGGTGCTTTCGGTTTTCATGAATCCTTGCTTCATTGGATTAGTAATTACCTTTCGAATCGTTCAATACAAGTTGTATTGGATGGATTCAAGTCTGAAAACCATAAAATAAATGCTGGTGTGCCCCAGGGCTCTGTTTTATCTCCAACACTTTCTCATTTTTATTAATGATCTCCTGTCTGCAACACCTTATCCAATACATTGTTTCGCTGACGATAGTACTCTTCGATTTTCATATTCGTTTTCAGACTCACATCCCTTTTTCTCGGATGTGGAACTGCAACGACAAAATACGAAAAGATAGGATTGAAAAATGGCATTTCAACAATGAAGTTGTGAAAATACAGGGTAGGCCAAGAATTCGTTAACATTTAAATGTAACTTACCTCAAACCGTGGGGCGCGTGCGCGGGTGGGGGCACTAGCTCGCTTCTTGGAAATTCAGTCGCAATGGATCGCTTCGCGGGGACGCAACGCGCTTACTGCGTGAAACAGTTTTATTTAAACAACTTTTCCCTCATTTCTGTGAGATGCTTATTTGGCGTTGAATATGGTTTACATGACTTAAATCAGTATCCAAGTGCTCTTTTAATAAAGAAATGGGTGAAGAAGTTCGAAGAGACGGGATCTACACTAAATGTGAAACAAACCGGCGGCCAGCGGAACGTGCAGCAAGTTTCTGCTTCTGTTAGACGTGATCCAGATTTATCGACGCGTAAACGTTCGGCTGAATTAGGATTATACCGCACATCATTACGCCGTATTTTGAAATTAGATTTGAAATTACATCCATATAAGATCCAGGTAGTGCAAGAACTAAACCCTAATGATTTAAATTTACGTAAGTCATATGCTGAAACTATGTTAACTCGATTCAGTAATTTTGACAACATCTTATTCTCTGACGAAGCCCATTTCCACCTAAATGGACATGTAAACAAACAGAATTGCAGGTAGTGGAGCAGCGAAAATAATAAAGCTAAACATGAGAAGCCACTCCACTCTCCGTAATTTACTGTATGGGCTGCAAATTCAACAAAAGGAATCGTAGGACGCTTGACACAAATAAACTTCCAAGTTTGAAATTAATCAAAAATGGAAATATTGATTTGAGCATTAAAATATTTGTTTAATATGTTTTTAGTAATCAGAAAAAAAACTTAAGTAAAAGACAATCAAATTTTTGTATTTTTTTTAATTGACACTTGGAAAACATAAATTCACAATCCCATAACTGCATATTTTCACCTCAAAATTGATACTTAATAATTGGTACATAATAATTCTTAACTGCCAAAACACTAATTTATATACAATGTCAACAAATTGGCATAACTATTCAGAAGACTTAATGTCTATATAAAATGCTTGAACTGAACTTTATATTCTTAGGTATAACGTAGGTTTGACATAGAGTCCAAGAATGTATATATGCACCTCAAAAAGTGAATGCATTAAACAAAAACATAGCCTTTACTTATATATAGGTAAAGAAAACAAAACAATAATTAAGTACATTTATTTGATTTTGTTCATCTGTTTTTTACCCCTGCATAAATATATTTATTGTTCCAGACTTTGATCACGATAATAGTACATTTCCCTTCAATTACACACTCTCCGGCTCTAGATATACCCAGAACCTAGAGTATAATTGCTTCAATTGAGACAAACAAACAATTCCACAATTGTATTTCCTTTTCTGCCACTCCCACAATCATTTTATAGATTTAAATTTAAAAAAATAATGCAAAACATTCCTCCTTCCACACAATCTAATCTTAAATTTCATCTACAGGGTAGGCCAAAAGTTTATTCCTTTTTTAAATAGAAAATCATCACTCTCGGACTGTTTTTATTTTTTTACCTACGATTTAGAGGATTAAATTAATTAAACCACTCGATTATTTTAACCTACAGAGCTTATCGACGTCTTTTAAAGGTGACCTACAGTTTTTAGCCGAATTCGAACGACTTATCCGAGAAAAAGCACTATTCATCACAAGAATTACTCTTGCAGGATTTGTCAATTCCAGTACCCATGGTAAAAAAAACTTTAGATGTCAAAGGCAGGGATTGAATTTAAGACCTCTGCCATGACAGTCCTACGCACTAACCATCACGACTGGTGGTACGATTTCGTCAACATTGTTTGTCTTTCATCGCACAGACTTAACTGAGTTTAATTTTGAATGCACTCCTGGAAACTCTGTGGAGAGTCTAAAAAGATCGACATGAAGACGCAATGGCTTACTCGGTACTTCATAAAGAAAGAGTTTTAAAAACCAAATTGCAGGGCTTTTACAAGAAGTAAAATCTGTTAAGAAATTTAGGACTCAATTAGGCTCCACATTTTCCGGATTTGACTGATAGACCAGACTTTTGTCTGTTCACCTCTATCTTGTCGTTAAAGTTGGAATACAGATGCTGAGCCAGATGTCCTAAGAAGTGTTAGAAAACCGCTCTAAAAAAAGACCGTTTTTGTAAGCATAAGGCTGCAGCTACTTCCATACATAGCCACAAAATAAGTCTATAAATAATACTTTGTGACACAGAATTAAATCCATAAAAATCACTTTAAATTATTCAGTGACTTTTGACCCACCCTGTAGATAGGTACTTTCAACAAATATCTACGTATCTATCTATCTATGATTATGAACATTCATAGATTCAATGGAATGTATCTCAAACTGCACAATTACCCAAGCAAAGCCAACAAGTGCAAATAGTCATTAGGCGGTTATTCATTTCAAGAAACCAACCCCCCCCCCCCCCCCCTGCCACTGTACTGTACACTTTTTGCAAACTAATAAAACTAAAGACTGAAAGTATCTATCTATAGGTAGGTAGGTATTAGCTTGTTTATAAGTAAATTGCCTTTTATGTCCACAATTGCACTGTGTCGATGATTGTACGGCCTGCACCACCGGTTTTCTTTTGACAAGACGGGGGAAAAACCATAATGGCTGCTCGAATAGTTTCCATAATTGATTTTCACCATATATCCAGTGCATACGAAAATATAGAGACGAAAGATTGCCCAAGCCCATTGCCATTTATAAGCCTACCTCATATCTACACTGTATACAGTTCCGAAGTATAAATGTGTTGGTTGATAGCCTGGGCAATGTATAGGTATAATGTGTATAGAGTTACAGTTACCCCTGTGACAGCTTTCGTATGTGACATTTTCCATTTTGATTAATGTCTTTTGGTCATTAAACAGTTTCTTTTTCTTTTATGTCTATACTTCGGTTGCTGTTGCTAATTTGCCTTTTTTGTGGGCGCGTTGCTGACTGTGGTCGTTGTCGGCGATATGGTCACATGCAAAAGGTGACTTAGTGACAGAGGGGCGCCCCCTGGGGGCAATGAAACGCAAGCTTACATTGGACTGTCATTTAAAGTTTTTAATATTCTTTTTATTTGTTTTTCTAACTCGAAACGCTACTCCACCCACTTTTTGCCTTTTTGATTTGTAGCAATACATCAGGTTCCAAGAAGCGACGACGGCCAGAAACGAAGACGAAAAAGTCAACTTCCATGATGAGGAGGATGATGATGACTTCTATGCGATAGCGTGTTGACCTGGAATTTCATAAAGAAAAAAGAGGTTTTTCGTATCTTTCTTTTTTGTCTTCTGGAAAAACTAGAAAATGTCCAGGATCTCAAAGACCGTTCGAGTCGTCGCGTCGCGTTGTAGAATATAATGTGAGTGAAGTCTCGAAAGCTGTTTAGATTATAGATGGAATGCTATTCCTTGGTGGGCGTATTATAATTTAATTGCCAGGAGAACTTATGTTCGGTTAATTGTGTGCGACATGCTTGTCAACTCCCGGGGTATAGGGTTGGAAATTTTAACTTAGTTTCATTTGGACAAAACAAAAAAGTGCTATAAATGTGGGTATAGGAGACATAATGGCGGCTATATATATAGGTACCCATTAGCAGGCAAGTTTGAAAACTTCTATAGCCTTTATTAGGTTAGATATGGGTTGTAGAGGTTTGGCAACTAATGAGGGTAGTTCATTCATTTTGTGGAATTCAATGAGTTTGGTTTATAGCTGGGCAAGAAAGTATAGCAAGATAAGATTGCCATGAAAGAATGCAAAGGGTTATGTTGAATTTAAGGAGTTCCTTTTTTTGTTACCAGAATAAAAGTTAAACTTGGGCACGAATAGGTATTTATATACTTCCATTTTTCCTTAGACTTTAAAAGCTAAAATTCGATGTAGGCTTAAGAATTGCTGAAAAAAGTATTGAAGTCCCTTTTTTAACTTCCTCTTTGACGTTATAAGACAACAACAGGATTCGTCGAAATTTCGATACCTCTCGACGTTTTTGTCTGATAAACAAATTTTTAAACATTCGGCACACCCTTTTTCGTAGATGTTCAGATAATCACACAAGTTGTTTTCATGGACATTATTCGAGTTGTAAACTAGGATGTGGTTCTCAAGAGCTGATGAGTTTGTTTATTATTGACAAATAATCGTGTTATACAGAAAAACAATAAATCTCAATATTGATTGATTTTAAATACATCATCAGGAACAAATGATAATGAATTGATATGAATGAAGCTGAAAGTTTTCTTTTGAACTATTTAATACTTCCAAAATTTACGTTTTTAATAAAGCTTTTAGAAAAATCTAATTCACAATTTTTATCAAAAATTGAATGTCTACAAAATTTAGTGACTAACTTAAGTTGGTAAAAACGGTTTTTCAACCCGAATATATTAAAAACAAATTATGATATTGACTTCAAACTAATAAAATTTCTTACAGTTTTCCAATTCTAATACTTAACGTGTTAAAAACCTCAGCAAAAGCTGTTCAAACTTCAATACGACAATTTGAATCATTACTGATTTGTTTAAGTGATGGAAGTTGTTAAGAGCAGCAAAGGCAATTTATCAGTGTTGGTTGCATCTCTAGCATGTTTTTTTAATTTTTTGTCCTGAAATTGGGTATAATTTGAAATAAGTTAAACTGAACGACTTGCTAAAGTGGATTTCAGGGGTGGAGTCGGAAAAGGCGATTATCAAATTTTCATAGCTAAATATGACTATTACCAAGCTTTGCATCTATTAACGATTACTATCTGAGATAGAACACCTCTCCAGACATTTCTTAAAAGCATTTAATTTCTCACTCAATGAGAGATTGAGACGGGCAATTTCGCTAAAATTACATAAACTACTCCATAAAATGCATAATAAAGCGTGCAAATTATTGGAAGATCGTCTCGGTGCTGCATAAAATTCAATCTTACCAACTCTCCTTTTATATTAAACTAGCTAACCCAGCCCCTCGTTGCTGTGGAACGTTTTTTGTTATATTGTTTTAAACTATTAAAGCTGCTTTCCAAATAATGTTGTCCCTTATTACAATAAAATTATTATTTACAAACGAAGATGAAAACTTTAAAGCTGATATAAAAATGTACTGGTTGTTGTGAAGAGAAGTGACTTTGAACTCAGTTGATCAAAATTTTCGTACTGTTGATGTAGAGACAAATCAAAGCAACAAAATTTTATTGTTCAATAAATGTTTTATTATATGTATTCAAGTTTTAATTAGGTAGGTAGATCGGTTGGATTAAAATCTTCCAACAAACATTTTTATTAACTTCCCATAGGAAGTTATTGTAATGGGTCCGATTTGTCAAATTGAAAATTTTGACATTTCTCGACGTTTCAAGGTCCCTAGAGTCGAAATAAAAGATTTTTAGAAAGATGTCTGTGCGTGCGTGTGTACGTACCTTTGTACGTCCGTACGTTCGCGGCGTTTTTTTCGTCGTCCATAGCTCAAGAACCAGAAGAGATATCGATATCTCAAGAAAATTGCGTGGGTGGTTTTTTTACCATAGCAGTTTGAAAAAAGGTTAACACTAAATATCTTACGAACCAAAAACGCTAGAGACTTGAATTAAATTTTATATAATAGATTGTAACGTGATATAAAACAGGTATATTTTTTGAAAAAATCAATATAACGGTTTTTTTTTTAAATCAATAAAACTGAAAAAAAAATTTGTCACCTCCAAAATTTTACGACTGAAATATGATTTTATCTCTCAAACAATTTTGTGCAACCAAGAATAATGTTTTTGACATCTGATAAAATTTTGAGAAAAATCTAATTGACAGTTTTTTTTATAAAAAATAAAAATCTAAAAAAAAACATTACTCAAAGTTCGTAAAAATTGAATATCGATTCAAATATCTTTTCAAAAACTTGAAATTTAGTCTTCAAACTTATTTTTTCTTATAAGAAATATTGTTTTCAACATTGTGAAAAATTTTGAGATAAATCGAATGGACAGTTTTTTTTACAAAAAATAAAAACCTAAAAAAAAATGTATAAAATTTGGTAAAAATTGATTTTCGACTCGAATATCTTTTCAAAACTTTGAGATATTGGCTTTAATTTACATTTATCTTTCAAAAAATCTTGTTGTCAACAAACAATTAAAGTTTGAAAAAAATCGAATTGACAGTTTTTTTACAAAAAATAAAAACCTAAAAAAAAAATTTATAAAAGTTGGTAAAAATTGATTTTCGACTCAAATATCTTTTCAAAACTTTGAGATATTGGCTTTTATTTACTTTTATCTTTCAAAAAATCTTGTTGTCAACATTCAGTCAAAGTTTGAAAAAAATCGAATTGACAGTTTTTTTTACAAAAAATAAAAACCTAAAAAAAAATTATAAAAGTTGGTAAACATTGATTTTCGACTCAAATATCTTTTCAAAACTTTGAGATATGGGCTTTAATATTTTTTTAACCTTTCAAAAAATCTTGCTGTCAACATTCAATTAAAGTTTGAAAAAAATCGAATTGACAGTTTTTTTACAAAAAATAAAAACCTAAAAAAAATGTATAAAAGTTGGTAAAAATTGATTTTCGACTCAAATATCTCTTTAAAAATTTTAAGTATTGGCTTTAAAGTAATTTAATCTCATAAGAAATATTGTTGGTAAAATTTTTAAAAAAATCGAATTGACAGTTTTTTTTACAAAAAATAAAACTCTAAAATAAAAACAATACTAAAACTTCGTAAAAATTTACTTTCGACTCAAATAGCTTTTCAAAAAAAAAAAGAAAATATTGTTTTCGATATTCAGTAATTTTTATATAAAAATCCAACAGTCCGTTTTTTCATACACAAAATAAAATCTACAAAAAGAGTACGCAAATTTGCTAAAAATTGATACGAGTACATATAGACAAACTTTTAAGCAAGACAAATCCAGAGACGTGATGGGAAGTTATCAGTGTGGGTCGCATCCCAGCCTCTTTTTCTATTTTTATTCTGACAGATCTTCTTTCAGTTATACCAATTTTTAAATACAAATACATGTGGCTACTTTGGATGGTTTTACTGGCCAATTCTCACTGTTCTATATATTGATTTCCCAAATCTAACCCACAAACTAACTTTGTTGAGCTTGAGACTTATTAAGAGACATGTCAAAGTGCAAACGAATTTGAAACTATAACCTTTTGAAGATATATGGAATCTGACTGTATCATTGGACTACGTGGCAACAGGATCACTTTTCCTTTAGACTTTCAGTTAAAATGGTTGCTTCAAGAATATTTCCGGTTATATTTTTGATGACTAAACGTGTATTGTTGCATAATTAAAGTGGATTCAAATCACGTAGGAGAATTATAGGTGAACATCTGTTGTATCTGGAAGCTAATTTCGTCAACACCAATATTTTATAGGCTGCCAAAATAGACTGATAACTGAGACAGTTATGATTCAAGTAATTATTCTGTAAATCCGGAAATATTCATTAATTTTTTTCCTGAAGAACAGTGCAGAAATTGTCTGGCAGTTTAATGCATTTTTTATTTGTTTGTTTGTCACTATATATGTCGTATAATAAATTTAACATATATACTTTAGCCTCAGCAGCTTGTGGTGGTTATGCTATTGAATTGTAGATTGTATGAAACGTTTGGAAGTTTGACATAGCACCATCTATTGAATACTAACTCAATCCAGTCATTTGGGTTTTGATATGCCAAGTCGGATTCGTTTTTGTTATACCACGTTTTATAGTGACTTGACGTTTTATGTCAAGTCGTCAAGTCACACGGGATAAACAGTATCCCTTGCCCGTGTCCTGATCCTAAGCTACCACCAATTTTCAGACATACCTATAGGTACAGCCATTCTTAAGTTATAAATTAGTATAACTAACACGACTTTCTTTTGATTTAAGTGATTAGAATCAATCCTAAAATAATTTCTTTCAGAAATATTGATGAGCTTATACTTTCCATATAATTTGGCAATATAAACATTAATGCATGACTGCACGTTGAAGGTAAGATTCTTATTACAATATTCAGCCAGTTCCTTTAATTTCTCGAGCAAAAGACTCTTATTTCGAATAGTATACAGTGCTATGTGATTAGGCAAGTTTATATCCCCAAGTTTGAGTTTCATACAGCTTTATAGATTTGTATACTGAAGGGAAAACATTTTATTTTACATTATGGAAAAGAAGATTTCTCACAAACAGCGCTTATAACGCTCTTGATTTTTACAATTTTCTCCTTTAGAATACGTTTCCATTTGTTAGTTAATTGTTATCATTACACCAAGGTATCTACTACGGCGACTGCTACCGAGAACAAAGACAGCGTCTATTTGGGTGTGGATTTGTTGTTGGAACTAGGCTCAGGCAAAAAGTCTTGAGTTTCAACAGTGTGAGCGAGCGCATCACGACAATCCGCATCAAGGCTAAATTCGCCAACATAAGCCTAATATGCGCGCATTCCCCAACAGAGGAGAAAGATGAAGACACAAAAGATATGTTCTTCGAGCTCTTGGACAAGACATATGAGCAGTGCCCTGGCTATGACATTAAAATTGTCTTAGGAGATTTTAATGCCAAGCTAGGAAGAGAAGACATCTTTGGTGGCATAATCGGGAGATACAGCCTGCACGACACTACCTCCGACAACGGATTCAGGCTGGTCGATTTCGCTACGGGGCGAGACGTTCTGGTAGCTAGTACGCAGTTCACGCATCTTAATATCCACAAGGGGACATGGAAATCTCCTGATCAATCAACCGTCAACCAGATTGACCATATTGCGATCGACGCACGACACTTCTCCAGTATCCAGGATATCCGAACATTCCGAGAGGCCAACATTGACTCGGACCACTAAATCGTTGTAGACTAGGTACGGCTACGGATATCCCGATCCAAGCCAAAACAAGGAAGTACTGTGAGAAGATTCGACGTTAGACGGCTACAATCGCAAGAGACTGCCATGTCCTTTTCTGATCGAGTCTCTAATAACCTCCTAAGGAGTCCTATGCTTCCTGCATTAAGCATTGAAAACCAGTGGCAACATTGCCTTGCAGCCATCAGAGATGCCGCCTCTGAAGTGCTAGGTTTCACACGGCCACCACAGCGAAACCCCTGGTTTGACGACGAACGCCGGCAAGCGCACGCAGCGAAACAAGAGGCATACAAAACGGCGCTGCACAAAAGGACGAGAGCTGCTCCCGAGCTCTACGAGCAGAAGAGGAAAGAGGAACACCGGCTTCTTAGACGGAAAAAAAGAGAGCATGAGAAGCGCGCGATCAAGGAGATAGAGGGATGTCACAACAGGAATGAGGTTCGTAAATTTTACCAAAAGGTAAAAAAAACCTCCCAAGGGTACCAGCCACGAACCGAAGCCTGTAAAGACGATCAAGGGAACATCGTATTAGAACCACAGTCGATGCTGAGAATATGGAAAGATCACTTCTCCAAATTATATAACGGCGATGACGAACCGAATTCCGCTGTAAGGGAGATAGAACCACTCAACCTCGGCGACGCAGATCAACAATTCCGCCTACCCGACCTTGACGAAGTGAAGATAGTTATATCTAAACTTAAGTCAAACAAAGCTGCTGGAGCTGACGGCATCACCGCCGAACTATTCAAAGCAGCAGGCGATGACTTGGGGAGCATGCACCAACTCATCTGCAAAATTTGGTCGGAAGAAAGCATGCCCGATGAGTGGAATCTCAGCATAGTGTGCCCGATACATAAGAAAGGAGACCCTATAAACTGCGCCAACTACAGAGGCATCAGTCTTCTTAACATTGCCTATAAGATCCTCTCTGCCGTATTATGTGAACGTCTGAAGCCATTCGTCAACAACCTGATTGGTCCTTATCAGTGTGGCTTCAGACCAGGAAAGTCCACTATCGACCAAATATTCACACTACGGCAGATCTTGGAAAAAACCCAGGAGCTTCAAATCGATACCCACCATTTCTTTATCGATTTTAAAGCCGCGTATGACAGCATCTATAGGGAAGAGCTCTACCGAGCAATGTCTAGTTTTGGCATCCCTGTCAAACTTATCCGTTTGTGCAGAATGACGATGGAGAATGCACGCTGCTCTATCAAGGTCGGAAAAGATCTCACCGATGCATTTGATGTCATAAAAGTTTTAAGACAAGGTGATGCACTGTCATGCGACTTCTTCAACATCGTTCTGGAAAGAATTGTGCAAAACTCAACCGTCAACACTAGAGGCACAATCTTCCAAAGATCCATCCAATTACTCGGATACGCAGATAATATTGACATAATTGGAAGATCAAAGCGTGATGTCAGTGGAGCGTTTTTGAGCATTGCGACGGAAGCGAAGAAGATGGGTTTAGTGGTCAATGAGGGCAAGACCAAGTATATGCTGTCATCAAAAAAGGACACTGAACGACGACGTCTTGGACAAAACGTCACCATGGACAGCTATAACTTTGAGGCAGTTAAGGACTTTGTCTACATAGGCACCGCTATTAATGCAGACAATGACAGCAGCGCTGAAATCAAACGAAGAATAACTCTTGCAAATCGCTGCTTCTTTGGACTTATAAGGCAATTGAGAAGTAAAGTCCTCTCTCGAGCATGTAAAATCACCATCTATAAGACACTCATCATCCCGGTTCTCATTTATGGCGCTGAGGCCTGGGCCTTGGACCCTGTCAAAGAAAGTTGAGAGCGTCTTAGGATGCTTCGAGAGAAAAATTCTTCGGGCGATTTTTGGTCCCGTACGCATAGATGGAGAATGGAGGAGAAGATATAACGACGAGCTGTACGGGCTGTACAGCGACACTGACCTAGTTAGCAGAATCAAAGTCCAACGACTTAGATGGCTAGGTCATGTAGAGCGGATGGACATCAACGCTCCAGCCCGGAAGGTCTTCGAATCCAATCCCGAGGGACGGCGCAGTAGAGGAAGACCGCGACTCAGGTGGCGCACCCAGGTGGAAGAGGACCTCAACCAACTTGGCGTGCGAAACTGGAGACAGCTAGCTAGGGACCGAGCTGGCTGGAGACGCTTGTTGGTTGAGGCCCAGGTCCGCCCCGGACTGTAGCGCCACCTTAAGTAAGTAAGTAACACCAAGGTATTTCTATGCTTTCAACACTTCGATTGTTTCTCTGTTGAAATATTTGGCCAGTCTGCTACTACCATTTTTGAACACCTTAGCTTTCGATTTATTTATATTAAATGGTAAATTTAACTGTTCACTGTTTACAATAGTGCGGTTGATCATTAGTTGCAGTGTTTGAAATGAATAAGCAAAAAGGACAGCATCATAAGAAAACAGAAGTGCCTTTATCTTGGTTTCAGCAAACTCTATCCCAACAAGGGTATCTATGTTTTACTCCCATTGTTGTTCCAAGAAAATCCGACTTTTCCTCCATACTCCACACTGCAGTCATATTTCCTTTATAAAGTTTTTCTAGCACTCTAACAAATTTTTTTTACATTCCCTTGTTGTACAGCTTGTAAAACAAGGCTCTTCTATCGATAGTATTAAAGGCGTTCGTGAACTTTATGATTATAGCACATAAAGCTTTATTTCTGCTGCAAGTGTTTTCACAATGCTTTTTAAGACAAAAATATTGTCGTTCGTTGAATAGCTGCTTCGGAAACCCAACTGGAATTACTTAAGATATTTGTAATGGTTAATCAAAACTGTTAGGTTATTCCTTAGAATAGATCCAAATACTTTATAAGATGAATTAAGAAAGTATATTCCGCGGTAGTTGTCTGATGGATCAGATGTATATCTATTTTTATAGATTAGGAATACTATCGCTTCCTTAAACTCCATTATTCAAGATGTTATTAAAGGTCTACATACGCTTTAATAAGATCCACCGTTTCATATTTAGAAAATGTTATTGTGATTCTATT
Organism: Eupeodes corollae; assembly: GCF_945859685.1. Taxonomy (NCBI): domain Eukaryota; kingdom Metazoa; phylum Arthropoda; class Insecta; order Diptera; family Syrphidae; genus Eupeodes; species Eupeodes corollae. The sequence continues at coordinate 271,375,689 of NC_079147.1, forward strand.
AGCTCTTAGTGCTTTTCCATCTTTCCATCCAGAATTTCATCTTTGTAAAATGGTTTTGCATACATCGGAATCAATGTATTTTTATTAAAGCTCAAAAGTTTTTGAAACTGGTTTTTCAGTTTTGCAACAGATAGTTTGTCACTGATTTGAAGACATTTCCCATTAAGAATCTTACGGGTTCTCCGAAATTCCTTCGATTTTATGCAATTTGTAAGTTGCAAGGCTTGAGATTCATAAAATACCGATTTTTTTCTTATTGGCAAATCAGTTTCTATTTTTTGATAGATTCCATATAAAGTCTTTTAAAACACACATTTTGTTTTTGGAAAACTCTTAACTCCAAAGGATCTAATCCTAACTACTTCACATTTATCGTTGCACCAATTTTCGATATGCTTACATTTGGCAGCAGGCGTTTGTCTACATTACGGATACGAGGACTTTATTATTCTCTCAATGTAATCTTATACTCAGTTCTTTTTCGACTAGAAGATGCCTATTCATATTCTGACGATGCTCTGTCTCTTTGTTCTTTTTCCTTTGAAAATGAACTAATCTTCAAATATATGTAATTAATGTGCTTAAAAGGCACTTCCCTGCAACACATAGGATTTTAAAATATTTTAATGTTTCAATTCTTTTATAAATATAACCAAAATATTTCAGACACCAATATTTAAAACTGTTTCCTTTTTTATTATAATTTTTTAAACCCTGTGAAAAACTTCTTAAGTATGTACAAAGCCCGCCCCTCTAAGCATAAACTTCATTCTGATCTGTGTTTTAATTTTGTATCTCAAATCAAATTAACGTGATCTCATCAAGCTTGAAGCCCACCCTGGGCTCCAATAAAACATGTGTCCTGTGGATTTGCATTATACAGCACCACCGACCGCATCATCATCACACAGGTTGGAAATTGCTTTATCTTGATGCACCATATCCACGAGAAATCAAATAACCGATCAAAAATCGTCCAAAGTAGGAACATACACTCTCGTCCATCAGTTGCGTTGTACTACAAGACGAGACGAGACCGAAACCAAGACCTAAAACCAAGACCGAGACCCACGGCCATACTCAATAAATCAGCTAACGCAATCGCCGCGTACCCATCACAAGAAGCGGTGGCTGATGGTCGTTGATGCAAGTTCTTCAGTCCATCAGCCATAAAGGAAGGCACCTACCTATACTTATATAAATATCCCTAGGATTGATCTTTTTTCTCCCTTAACAAACACACTTTTTTGTGGCAGCAAATATACACCAGAGCAAGTAGATCCTTATCGACAACAAATATAATGCCAATCACTATCATTCAACTCTCGCCAGATACTCGCCACAGATAGTGTACTCTCAGCGTCGTCATCGGGCTCCAGCTCATTGAGAGAAGTAAGGCCCCAACAATGAATGAAGATGAAGCAACCATAGCATCAAGTCGTGGCATGGCAACCATGAGAATATATACGTACCAGATGCAGTGTGCACAGCACATAGCAAAACCCACTGGGCACGCAATTGTCCATCTATATACCGCGCATCCCATCTCCATCCATCTAGGTGCAGAAGCAGAAACAGGAGCAGGAGCAGGAGTAGGAAGGGAGGATAAATTTCCATCAGATCGTCAGGTCGCGTCTGTCGCTCGTCGGATCCTGAAAGACGGATTTCTCTTAATGTGACGATGATGACGCAAATGAGATTACACCGCGAGAGTAGAGCGGACCACATAATGAGGTCCGGGAGATCAATCGATCTCCCATCATCCAACAATTTCAAGACCAAGTTCAGACTTATTCAGACGTAGACGGAAGACCATGCGAACCAGGAGCACCGGTGTTTTGCATACACTCGTATGTTTAAACTGTGTGTTGTTTGTTATGTTATTCTGTGCTCCTGGTGGTGCCCGGATGCCCATAAATTAACCAATCGATCTAAAATGGAACAACAATTTGATTGTTTGGGACAGAGAGTAGGTATAGGCAGTATAGGAGAGCTTCTCTCCTGCATTATCATCGATGCGGTGATGTATAGAAGTCTTCCCTGGAGTCAACTTTAAGTGCGCTGGGTTAAGTGCATAAAACATCAAAGGGAAGTCACATGATTGGGGGCACAATATTCTACGATCCTCAATGATGCGACACGGTACACAGGAAGACGGATAGCTGATTGGCTTATTCTTATAATATACAAAGTGAACCTTTACCGGAGACGAGATGAGAATCAAAGATTTGCCGGCGCAGATCACAATATATTGTTTTTGATATGAGGAGCGGAAAGGGAGAAGAAATTATTGTTTTTTCTTTACAACTTACCTTCGGAAATTAACCGCTCACGTATTTCCCACGCGAAGATTGTTGGATTTTCCCGTTTGTACTGTTCAATTTTCGATACCACCGCTGGAGTTGCTACTTTTGGCTTTGATCCACCGATTAGACCAGGTGGTCGAAGTGTACCTAAAATTGAAAAAAAGAAGAATAAGAGTTGAATTCTGTCAGAAAGAAGAACATATCAAACACAGCAGTAGATCATTAATATTTGTCTCGAGTTCCTTAAGTTGAAATTGAAGTTAACCTTTACTGTTTTCGAAAATGGTTTATGTTTAGGAGAGCTTGTATATGCTTAAAATATTTAAAAGAAGGCTTTAAGCTGACACAATTGTCTTCAAATTGGTTGGACAAGTGTTCAATTCCGAGTTGAAGGAATGCGGAAACTTTGAATAAAGGTTGTCCCAAAATTTAGGACAGTTTTAATTTTCTGCTTTATGTGAAGTACTATCAATCTAGAAACAAACAATTTGACAGGTACCAGTTTAGGCTTCTTATTTTTAACAAATGTCTGGAAATCATTACAAATTTTTCAAATTAAAGAAATGCAGACAAAATACAGAAATAACCAGACGAATTTGACTTCAACTCAAGTTCCTATCTTTATAGAGCACCTTACAGCTATTGGCAGGTGTACTCTTAGTTTTACTTAAAATCAATTGACTTTTAGGGGAAGCAAAGCCCCATTGAAGAAGTAGACGAAATTGACGCCAAAATGAGAATATGTGTGAAATTTCAAACGCCAAAAGTATCAAAAGCTAGTTAATGTCAAAAACACCTCTTGATTGGAAGAACACATTTAAGTCTTTATTACAGCAGATGACTAAGCTGATGTTTTTAAGCTTGTCAGAAAAAGATTCTTAATGGATTTTGAACGAATAGAACTGCAAACTAATGTTTAGTAAGTTGGTGAGTCCATTTAAAGGCTAATATTAGGGGAAATCTGCAATCAAATTATTATGGAACCACTAATATAAGTTTAATGCCGTTAATGTCATAATTAGAAAGTTCTAACTTCCATTTTAGCCTATAAGCTTCTGGATCTTTCTAGGGTTGACCAAATCTTTATGAGTACTTTTTGTCATGAACTTCAGACTTGTGGCATTCAAATAATTGAAAGACGACAAGGGTTATTGACACATAAAAAGTAGATACTTGTCAAAGTTTAACGTATAAGAATATTTAAGGAAAATACTGTAGGAAATCTTATGCTTGACAATTTTGATAAATCAGGTGTTAACATTATGGTAGCTGTAGAAACAGTGTTATTAATGAAAAAAAGATTTGTGTGAGTTTCAAACTTCCAGAACTTACAAACATAAAAAGGAACTTATAATGGAGTTACAAGTCAATTGCATCTGATTCTGAATTTGACACATTTTTCGCCTTATTTTGTTGAGCTAATGTGGGATCAAAGCTTAAAATAAATAAATTAAGAAGGCACTTTTTATGAGTATTTGTCAATTCCTGGCAATAACCAGAGGCATTTTAAGATGTCACAGAAAGGAATAAACCCAAAACTTCTGGCATCACTGTCCTCCGCAATAACCATTACGCCACGGGTAGCTTCTGATCGAAGCTACAAGATTAAGTCATTTTTTAGGCCGCGTGTTTTCAGTAAAAATTAACGTTAAAACTGATTTAAGTCATGAGTTTTGGGTGATTTCGTTAAATCCGACTTATCTCACAACTGAATATAAAAAGGGGGGTATAGGAGTGGGGGTACTATAAGTTAGAACATATTAATTAAATTTCGTTGGAAATCACTTGAACTCGAAAGTTATTATATTGCGGAAATGGATAGGACCGACCCCTTATATTTTTTACTAAACATTTTTTACATAAAGGGTGGTTAAATTTCAAGGGCCGATGTTGAACGTGGACCACACTTAAATGTAAAGTTTTTTTTCCGTATTGCATTTGATGTTTCTAAAATTCAGATTAACTCAATTTGAACTATGGACAGATACACAATCAAACAACGCGTGAAAGGCGTTCAAATCAAAATGTACTTCGTGACTTTGTTGGTCAAATTAATGGTCCAAATTTCCGTACAATGGGAGATATTGTGCAAAAATTTGAGCAAACCCCTTCTGTAGAAGATATGAAAACACCAGTACATGTTCGTAAAGCTTGTACTGTAGAAAATATTGCTGCTGTTCGCGATGACTGAAGAGCTGTCCACATCAACTTGTCGTCGTGCCCAACAATTGCACCTCTCACGTTAGTCGTTGATTAACGTTATGCAAGAATTTGCAATTGGCTCAAGAACTAAAGCCTCTTGACCATTTCAAGCGTCGTCGTCAATGGTCATTTTCCATTTTCGAAAAAAGTCACCTTGCCACATTTTCACCTTATTGAATTCGTCAATAAGTAAAATTGCCGAAAAACCAATGCACCCACAAAGAGTGACTATTTGGTGTGCTTTATGGGATGGCGGCATAATGGGGCCGTATTTATGTCATAAAAGGGCCGGTCAGGCAGTTATTGATGTTCGCTATAGTGAGATCATGACAACCTTTTTATGGCTAACTGAACAATGGTTATTTCGTGTGACATATTCAATGGCCGTGTTATATCACGTGGAAGCGATGTAAATTGGCCGACAAAATCATGTGATTTAACGCTGTTGGAATTAAATGAAATATGAAATAAAAGGTTTACGTCGATAAGCCAGCAACAATTCAATTCCAATGGATGAGAAAATTCGACACATTAGCAGCACAGAACCTCAAATATACCTTTGCGTCCGATATCTTGTTCCATGATAAAATAATTCAATAATTTCTGAAATAATTTGTGTTTTGATTTTGAATCAACATCGGCGCTTAAAACGTATTTTTTATAAAAATTAAATTAGTATTATGCATTCTTTTGCTGCTAAACGCTAGCTGAGAACTGGACCAAGAACACAACATAAAACGAAAATCTACTACAATCCGCTGCACACATTCATCAACTTTTAACCAATAGAGGATTCAGGAGGTATGAGCCATAAAGTTGAGTTTTTAATACTCACCAAAAAAGCGTTTTTTCTATCAAAAACAAGGTAAACATACCGAATAATCTTAAAGGAATTCACAATATTTAAAATTTAGAAATTATTTTAATAAGACTTTTTCAGAAAGATAGAGGAAAATTATAGTTTTTAAAAATCGTCTTATTTTATTTTTTAGCACAAACTAAATTTGTCTTTAATTACCTTAAACTCGTCTTCATTTTTTTCTAAAGTGCTTTTATTTTAATTCAAAATTGGTTATCTATTGTTTACAAATGCGCAAAATCTTAAACGATTTAATAAGTTTTCAAATCCATTTCTAGCAATTTACTGAGATGATTTAACTAATTTTAAACGATTTGAACATTTTGCTATCTACTTATAATTTGCTAAAGTTGAAATTACGGAATTGCTTTTTTTTCTTTCTCCAGTTCTTAAGTTTTGCTGACTGAATTTTGATTTGATCAGTAGGTTTTTTTAATTTGTCTTCTAACATCAGCTACATTTTACAACCAAAAACAAGCCAGAAAATTCTTAATATTGAAAATTGTTCTATTTTTCTAGAAAAAAATATCAAATTATTCTTGCAAACTTTCTCATTTCCTTGCTTTTTCCATCTTAAGTTTTTTTCTTTCGTTTATAGAAATGGTAAAATATTATATTATTTCTATTTTTATATTATACTAGCGGACCCGACAAACTTCGTCCTGTCATAAAGATTTGTAAGGTGGCAGTTTTTGTTCCTACGTATTTTATAGTCGTGGCTTAAATTACCGAACAGAACCATCACCCTAGGCGTTGTAAATAAAAAATAATATAAAAATTTAAAAGTAAGTAATCGCTTTATTGTTAATCAAGTGAATCTTAATTATTTACAGAAATCAGTTTTGTTATCATTATAGTGCTTTGTGATAGACGTTGCTGCTGGAGAACAAGGTAATATTGATTAGCGTCTCAAGAGCGCTCGAGTTGTTTCCGGTTCTAATATCTAGTAAACTTCTAGTTTACAAGAATTTAAAATGGTTTCACCTGTCGTAGTTCGATCTATTAACTTCAACCGATTCAATTATTCAATACCTTTCGTCTAATTTAAATGTTAATCCTTCTTATTTAAAATGTTACAAACTTCTGAAAAATGGATCTGACGCAAACTTGAGATATGTTTGCTTTAAAATCGGAATTCCTGCTGAATTTGTCAAATCCGTTTTCAATACATCATTATAGTCTTACGGAATAAAGATTCGTAAATTCGACTACATCCCAAAAAACGGATTGTCTATGGAGAAATAAAGAACCCAAATGTTTCTCTATCCAATCCTAATTTCCTGAAAATGTATTATCATAATTCCAGTGGAATTCGTACAAAAATCCCTGCGCTTTACTTAGCTACCAGTAATGTCGACTTCAATGATATCATTATTGTTGAATCTTGGCTTTGGAGTGGTATTTCTAATTCTGAAATGTTTGACGTTAACTCTTATATGGTTTTCCGGGGAGATCGCTGTGCTACTGCTGAAGATCGTGGAAGTGGGCTACTTGTTGCCGTTCTCTCGATATTGAACAAATTTGTTTTTCCATCAGTCTTGAACCTGGTATGTTAATGTACGTCTTCGTTAGTTATATACCGCCAAAAACACTATTGAACTTTATGAAAAACATCTTACTAACATTGATTTTGTTAATGATTTCAACAATTATCAATTTGCATAAAATTTGTATTATTGGTGATTTTAACTTATCCGATATAAATTGGTCATATTTCTTAAGTGAAAATATGCTTGTTCCATGTAATTTAAAAAAAGATTCTGAATTAACTTTTATTGATCATTTATTTGCTTTAAACTAACATCAAATTAAAAGTATTGTTAATAATTTAGATACAATTCCTGATTTAGTTCTTACATCACAAGATGAATTGAAAGTTTCAATCACAGAAACTGTTACGTATAGTTTGTTAAACAATTCAATCCACCATAAGAAATTATATATTGAAATAAAATTATATAGATACTTAGAATTTAACTGTAACAACCCAAAATCATTTAACTTCTTAGAATCTTACTTCATTGAACTCCAATTTATAATAAACGCATGCCTTAAACTAAGATATGTGCCACATCATTGGAAAATTGCGGAAGTCATTGTTATACCTAAACAAGGTAAGCCACCAACAGAAGTTACATCTTACAGACCAATATCGCTTATACCAATCATGGCAAAAGTTTTTGAAAAACTGCTACTGAAAAGGCTTAGCAAAATAATTGAAGAAAGAAGACTAATTCCGAGCCATCAGTTTGGATTTAGAAAAAAAGGCATTTGAAGAAAAACAAGTATGCTCGTCTGTATTATTAGATGTTGCTCAAGCTTTTGACAAGGTTTGGCACTTGGGACTTGAGTACAAACTGCATAGGGACTTCCCCAGGCAGTACTACGAAATACTGAAATCCTACGTTACGAACTGACTCTTTAGAGTACGGTACGACCAAAATTACTCGGAACTTAAGAAAATTGAAGCCGGTGTACCACAAGGAAGTGTCCTAGGACCAACCCTGTATTTGTTATATACAAGGGATATTCCAGTGGACATCAACGCTATCATGGCCACCTTTGCTGATGATACTGCAATATTGGTGCCAGATAAATCCGTTACGAAGGCTACACAAAAATTGCAAAATGCAGTCGATAAAGTTAGTGATTGGACGCACAAATGGCGTATCAAATTAAACGAAACAAAATCGACGCATATAAACTTTACAAACAAAAACATAAACAATGTTCCAATTTTTATAAACAGTACAGAAGTACCTTACTCCAATACCGCCAAATACCTTGGAATGAATTTGGATGCTAAGCTTAAATGGAAAGAACACATCAAAAAGAAAAGAGAAGAACTAAACTTGAAGTACAGAAAAATGTACTGGTTAATAGGAAAGAACTCTGACCTATCTATCCAGAACAAACTAATGTTATATAAGCAAGTATTGCAACCCGTTTGGACATATGGCATCCAACTATGGGGCTATACAAAGAAAACAAATGCTGAACCCATCCAAAAATTCCAAAGCAAGGTCCTTCGTGGAATAATAAATTCCCCTTGGTATATAAGAAATAGCGATCTACATCGTGACCTTCAAATTGAAATGGTTACAGAAGTGGTTAAGAAACACGCTGTATCACACAATCAGCAACTGCAAAGTCATACTAACTCTGAAATGGAGACCGTATTAAATGTACGAGACAATGTTCGGAGATTAAGAAGAACCAAGCCTCATGAGCTGATGGGCTAAAAGCTACGGGAAAGTGTTATTACCTTAAACTTTCCCCAGTGCGATTTAAAAATTAAGAAATAAAAATCATTTGTCGATCTTTCATAGATTGGTCCTGATTCACCGGTGGTTTTAGTTTGGTAAGAGTCCCACACTACTCGGTATCGATTCTTACCGAGTGTCTTTTGAAGATTTCAATCGGATAAAAAAAAAAAAAAAAAAAAATTGACCTCGATTATTACCTTGAAACTGTGGACTGGAATACTGAATTTTTAAACCATAACTTGAAGAATATGCCTAACCGTTTCACGTGTATCTTAAATAAAGCTTTTTACTTATTTGAACCTAATAGGACTGAAAAGAATACCTTAAAACCTCCGCGGTATAACAAAAGGCTGGCTCATTTAAAAAATTTAAAAAATAAATCATTTGCTAAGTATAAAATGTAAAACGCGTTGGATGACAAATATTCAATTTGTAAACTGAAACACCTTCTGAATAAGATCGTCTTTTGATTGCGTTAACTGAAAAAAACTTTTAGGAAAGTTAATGCATGCAGTCAACATGTCTATAGGAAATTTGCCATTACCAATGCGAATGTCATTTTGCAACGCGACACGCATATTCTTGCTTAAATGAAGCACTTCCACTAATTAGAGGACTCTAGCCCAAACATTGATTTCATCAGCTGGGGTTGATCGTAGAATCACTGGCAATGTTTGATAAAAATCTCCTGCTTATAAAATCATTGCACCACCAAATATGATATTGTTGCTTCTTAGATCATTTAAAATTCTTTATAAAGCAAACAATCAATTTACATTGCTGCAAAATCGTTGCCATTGTAGAGTTCTTCGAAATGTTACATGTTGGAGTTTCATTGCTTTGCATATTTAATGTCAATTTTAGTGTTGAATGGGCTGTTCGACCACCTTCAAGCAAAGTTGCTGCGATTCCCGATGAAGCGAGTGCAAGTTCAATTTTATTTTGTGAGCGAGTTGTTGCTAATATTATTGAAATCAAATAAGTTTTTCCTGTACCACCAGGTGCATCTAAGAAGAAAATACCTCCAGTTTCATGATATGTTAATTTCATAAAAGTATCAAATACATACTTCTGTTGTTCATTCAACAGTGGAAGGTTTGTTTGAATTAATTCTTTCAAAGCGTTGAGATCATCCACTTTTTCTCAATGCAACTCTTGATTAAAAGCATTGGACGATCGGGCGTGGTCAGTCCTAAATTAATTAATTGCTTGTTTAACATTATTAAGCACATTTCCTAGATTAAAATCAATGCTTTATTGTAAATTTCTTCAAAGATTTGTATATTTGGATTTCCCATTCTATTTAAAAAAAAAACTATTTTTGTACCAAACACTTTTAAATAAAATAAATAAGCAAAAAAAAAATGGAGTGGCGCAACAGTCCGTTGTGAACCAGGGCCTAGTGACTTACAACTCTCAACCATTCCTGTGTGCGAATACTGTTGTCAGGAATGGAAGGGACCTACAATTTTAGGCCGAATCCGAACGGCTAGTTTGAGAAAGCACTTTTTCATGACAAGAATTACTCTTGAAGGATTTGTCAATTCCTCGCAAGAGGCAGTACCCGCGAAAATTATTTTTTTTTTTTTAATTAAGCTGGCACAGGCAGGGATTGAACCCAAGACCCCTTGCATGACAGTCCAACGCACAAACCATCATGCCACGCGTACTACAAAAAAAATAAATAAGCAATGGGGTGTATATGTTTGGATTATCAAACTTAAATAATATTTGATCTTTTAAAATCGTATGTTACTTGTAACTCATATCTATCAATAAACACCTTAAAGGTGATAGGAAATTTTGTTCGCTAAAATAATTTTGAATAACTGCTATAATACATCCTGTGAAAGTTGGCATGAAATTTTCCAAGCAAATTGTTATAGTGTTGGATATGTGTCAAAATCTGTTCCTATTCCTGAAACCAAAGAGTACAATGACTCTGGTGGTGGATGCAATGGTATCAATTTCGCTTTACCATTAGCCCAACACAATCCATTAGCCGTGTTTTTGTATTTCAATTCCTTACAGTGTGAGCAAACCGAGTTCATAGAACCAATAACAACACATTGGTAGTTATTGTAGTCAATTAAGACATCGTAACTGAAAGCAGCTCGGTTCAAACTTGACCGATCATTAGTTAAATGTCGCGCATGCGTTTTACGCGTTTATGATATCTGAATTCTTTCACGTTCTTGTGCAGTACGATTAGATTGTTTATTAGTTTGTTTTTTAGCAGTTCGGGTTCTACTACCTAAATTGCTTCGTCTTATAAGCGGCATATCAAATATAAATTACTTTGTCACTAAACACTAACTAAACAAACACTAACACTCTGCACAAAACACGATGTACGGATTTGTTTCAGCCGTTTATCAGTTGACAGAAGCAAACTCAGTAGGTAGGGTAACAGAAGATCCAAGAAAACAACAGCAAACCGACATCAAACCTTTTTTTTTTAATTTGATATGACAAGAAGTCAAATTCTTTAAGCCGACTACGTTCTAGTTAGAAAACATTTGTATGGGAAAAAGAAAAGGGGTGGTTTTTATGGTTTTCCCTGCAATAATTGGAATTTTTCTCGCTGTACAAACCATCCTTCAACTCCAACGAATATTTAAAAAAAAAAAAAGAATTAGCCAAGTTGGTCCAGGCGTTGTTGAGTTATGCGGTAACCAACACATTTTGCCATTCATTTTTATATATAAGATTATACTAGCAAACCCGGCCACGCATTGCTGTATCTTAGATATTTAAGGGGAACGTAAGAAGAACATCTGACATGGGCACCAGCATGCTTTTATACTAATTATATATGCCATTTGTATAAACACATGGCGACCTTCATAACTGATATTATACTACCTTTACCCTTTGTTGCAATGAAGAAGACGAGAACGTTAAAGCTTTTTTTACTAATCTACTGGTTTGAATTTTGAACTGAAAGGACTTTGAATACAATTGATCAAAATTTTCGTACGATACAAAATCAATAAAAAAGAATTTAAAATTTAAATTTAGATCGCAATGCCCTATTTTACAACCTTTACCAGATAGGAATGTCGCTTAAGTCCAGCACAGTATTGCAAAATTCATACAAGACTTAGATAGCATCAGTTTGGAATAGCCAATGCAATCAAAGAAATCAGGAGTTAGACAGGTCTGTGCACTCTTCATTGTCGAAGCATATATAGTCGAAGCATTACCAGGAGGAATCGAGTACGCAGGCGTTTACATTAAAGCTCTTCTTTTCGCTAACGACATTGTCCTGCTCGCTTATAATCCGCAGTCCCTTCAGCTAATGATAAATAATAAGCTTCCTGAATATTGTAAAAGTTGGAACCTAGTGGTAAATTAAAATAAATCCAATAAATCCAAAGTGATGATTTTTAAGAATGGTGGAGGAAGATCGCGTGAAATTGAGCAATGACACTACAATGGTGAAGAGTAGAGTTGGTGAAAGAATACAAATATCTAGGAGCATGCTTTACTAGGAACTTGAGCATGGACAAACATTTCACTGACAAACATGTTAAAGCGAAAACAGCTATAAACTTAGCATGGAAGCAATGATTTAATAATAAGGAAATCAATCAAATTCAGGGTTTCTGAAGGTGTACCGATACACCGATCCGATTCGACCGATACCGATCAGTTATTTTTCATGCGACGCAAGAGTGGAGATGTCGAAAATGTGAACAAGTATGGAACAATGGCTCAAATTTTACATAAAACAGAGTTTTCACCAAACGCCAAACTACATGATCGAGTTGTTAACGGGTGTACGCCTTTATTCATAAAAACACTCAAGCTGCTGTTCAATTACATCCTCAAAGTTCTCGATATGTTAAGTTATTGTTTTCCAAAGAAAGTAGTACTTCAAACAATCCAATCCTGAAGTGAATGGTTTAAAGACTGTATACAACTAGCCGAGCAGGTGAATGTTGACCTAAACTATAGTAACCTTGCCTTAATGCAATCTTGCCTTGCAATCTGTGCAACTTAAAAGAGCGCGAGGATGTTTCTCATTTTGTTAAGATATTTCGTATACTACAAAATAGTTGTAACCTATACTTGAGCCTCAGCAACATGTTCTGCTATTAAATTCCAGCTTATATAAAACGTTTGGAAGTTTGTCATAGCACCATCTATTGAATATTTAACCAATCAAGTCAACATACGGAAACGCTGTCGAACGATATACACATTATCCTATGTTCGTCACCTGGTTCTAAGCTACCTACCCACAAATTTTAAGCCGTTCTTTAGTTATTAATAGTGTATAACTAACACGACTTTCTTTTATATATATATATTTGATTTTTTGATCTTATTCTCTTTTTGCTTTCTTTTGATTAATGTCTGACATAATTTTTAACATTTCTGCATAAAAACACCTTTAAACCTTTGAATGTGGTTCGATTGGTCGAACTTAAATAGTTAGACCATGTCCTCCTAGACAACAGTGTTCTCAAGAAATCGTATAACTAAATTTTTCACTTTAGCCCTTTAATCTTTCACATGATATTAAAGGACATTTTAAAGCAGTACCCCAAATAATAAATATCATAGGTTAAATGTCAAAGTGTGCCTCGTTACATAGTTCAACAAATTGAGAAGTGACACTATTATATAAAATTAGCATATCACTAGCAAGGCCTTTCCACCAAAAGTATTCAAATGGCTTGATACTTAACTCTCAATTATAAAATTTGTATATTCTTCCTCCTTAACCCTCAATTAATGACTCAAATTAACAATTTTCACCTTTTTACATGACAGATACAAATAACTTTGCTAATCGCTTAATTAGCAAAGGTTTTAACAACATTGCTGACTAATGTTATTTTCTTATCTTTTCCTCCGCAAGTATAATTAAATTTATCTCTGACGGAAAATAAAACAAACAAAATGATGAAACCCCAATTACAAACACAAAACATTAACAATTACCCACTAAAAGATGACGGAAAAACGCCCCTGAGTTTTTTTTACGAGTGCACTGCGCATTGCATGCTGACGCTGCGCTCTGCCGGCCGGATCGGATCGGGCTTCTTCTCAAATGCAAATTGCAACAAAATTAATGCCCATACAAGCAATATAATAGTTTTTATAACATAATAATAATATCTACATAGATAGTAATGTGTTTTGTACAGAGCGTATTTATAATGTTTTGTATCTCGCTGCGGTATAAATTACAATCGCACCATCATCTCCGCTGTGACACACTTCAACTGGTGCGGCGCAATTATATAGATACAACTGTATATTAACTTCATCGCACCAACAAAATAATGCTGATGGACGGAATGGTCAGAGTCAGACGAGTGGTCGGCCAATTCACCATCACCATCAGCAGAAGTCCATTTAGACTGACAATACCACGTCAACCCGATACGACTGATGCAAGTCTGAAAAGAGACTTTGCTATCCGCTGCGGTGGTGGTGGAGGTTAGCGGTGCCAGTGGCATCATATGTACATAGATACTGACAGTCAGTTGCAGTGTAAACATTCGAAACAATTGCTCATTTGAATAAAAAGTTATGAAGCCAGCGTGAGCTCAGATCAGATAGATACCATAGATACGATAGTGTATCTGTATCTTTTTGTTCGGTGCTCAGACAATTGTCCGGAAGCATTTAATTCTGTCGAGATCTGTAGATGCGTCCGACAGGTGGTGCTTGTTGTTTTTATTTTGTTGGCACTTTATGCCACCCGACCGCTGCGAAGCGACTCCGACTCCACCATAGGATAGGACCGCCGAACTATTATCTCATCTCATTAGAGATGCAGTAGCGCAACCAACTATGCATCTATCCATCTATCGGAGGTATCTGTTTAACGCTGGTAGATTGTGTAAATTTGCTTTGGGGGAAATTAGAAAAGGTTAACAATGCACTATGATCCGCCGAAGGGGTCAGGTAGGCGGTTAAAAGGGGACATTATACGCGAATGTACTTACCTGAGAGTTAATCGCGTGAATTACATAAATTTACTTACTTTTTTTTTGCTAAACAATTATGTGAAATTTATTCGAACTCGAAGCAGGTTGGTTGCCATTCCCGGTTGCCGGTTTCTGTTACCGTAGCCGACGTTGAAGTCGTTGCCGTAGGTTGGCCAAGTCGAGTGATAAATGGACAGATGCGGAATCAATCGCAGAAAATTACACACTATACGAAAAATGTTTACAATCATCTTCATCATCATCATCTTCGACCATAAACTGGCTAAGAGATGTCTTTGGCCTGCGGAGTGCGAGTGCATTGGATCAGCACAAGAAGATCTCGATGGTCTATACTTGCTTCACCCATGATGATGATGATGATGATGATGATGACTTCAAGTCTTTATACTTATAGATTTGAGAGGAAGAAAGAGGTGGTATAGGAGTGCGAATAAATTACCACTTGATCTATTATGTACGGAAGCTCTCTTCTGTCACTTCGATCCAGTGATTAGTTGCAACTTAAATATGTATCTAAGAGTTTTCTTTCAAAGGAAATGTCCGATTGATTAATTGCCCGGAGTGGTATATCATGCCACATGTGATTGGTTTTTATGCGCTGATGCATCGGTTTAACTGGATGAAATGGGTTTTCTAGTTTTTTTATGTTTCTTGATTGACTTGTTTAATGAAAATGACAAATTGTAAGTTATATAGCGGCCACCAAAGGAGGTCATCTTATCCATCTTAAGTGGTAAGTGTTAAGACATCAAAAAAATGAATAGAGTTTTATATTAAATTCATATGCAGTTACAGTTGCATTACAACAATGAAGGATTTAAATTTTGTCTTAGGTTGTTTTTGAGATGAGACTTGAAAATCACATAGCTGGGGCAAGTCTGGATGATGAGGTACAAAGTTTAAATTTAAAATTTCAACTCTTGCTCTAAAAATAATACTTATAACCGAGGATGAAAATTCATTACTAAAGTAAGAGACTTCCGAGGGCAATTGGTGGTTTAAATGACTATAAATAGCTCTTGAAGTAGATGAAGATGCTCTGGAAAGATTATCCAGAAACATTTTGTGATCCACCTTAGCAATCATATCAGCAAACTGAGCCTGTCAATCGGTCACATTAGTTTCTGATAAGTTTAAACTTGTTTCGTAAGAGTAAGCTAGTTCGTTCCAGTCTTTAAACGGGGAAGCATTCACTCGAAGTAATTTTCTTGAAATGATTTTGTGAAGACAAGTTTCACTTCTTTTCATCTCTCTAGTAATGAAGTTTGCACTTGCCATCAAAATTTGTATATATATAGGGACTATTCCTGACTCTACATATATGGCGTAGTTGGGTGTTGAGTTAGGAAAACGAAATATCCTCTTAAAAAAGTTCCCTTGTGCAGTTTCAAAAGCTTCGAAGTCTATGTACGCGAAGACTTGAACGCCATATGCCATGCATGCATTTACTGTAGCGTTAAAAACTTTGTACTTGGACGTTTAATCGACATTTTTATTCGAAAAAAACTTTGGCCACATTATATTAAGTGCCAATTTAGCTTCGTTGCTTTTTTCTTTAGAGTGCTTTAGATAGCTTAAATTTTAGGTCAAGAGGACACCCAAATATTTAAACTCCTGTACAACCTCAATATGTGTATTATTTAAAGACCATTTTTCTTCCGCTCGCCTTCTTGATTGTTTTTTTTTTTCAAATACAACAATCTTAGTTTTTTGGCTATTAATTTGCAAGCCCCAAGACTCGCAAAATAAACTTAGACGGTTTATTTGCATTTGTAGCGTGTAAGGATTATCAGCAAGCATAACTAGATCGTCCGCGTACAACAGGACTTTGATTAAAATGTTAGCAAAATCAACTCCACCCAGAAGAAGATCGCCGACATCACCTATGAATAAGGCAAATAATAATGGGCTCAAGATACAACCTTGAGGAACACCGGAAGTTGTTTCAAATCGATTTGAAAATGTGATACCGTCCCATACCCTTGCATTTTTTGACGAAATAAAACTTGCATACACTTGGAGAAACTTTCGTGACAAACCAGTACAAGAAAATTTGTAAACTAAAGCTTGTCTATTGACTTTATCAAATGCAGCTTTAAAATCAACAAAGCAAGTGTACAGTTTCTTTTTCCTATCTATAAATTGTTGAGCAATGCTTGAAATGGCAAAGATGTGATCCATGGTTGAAAAACCTTGGCGGAAACCGGCTTGAAAGATGCTCAAAAGACTGTTATCCTCAATCCATTTTGTGAGCCTTTCATATGGGATTGCAGTAAAAGTTTTTCTTATTAAATTTAAAATTGAAATACCTCTATATTTTTCCGCAGCGTTATAGCATCACCTTTTTTAAAAATGGCATATTTACAGATTCGTTGAAACCGATAGGTACACATCCATCATTGAACAACTTGTTATAAAAGGACACGAGGTAGTTTTTGGAATCAATATTGCTGTTTTTATAAAACTCGACTAGTATGCCGTCTAGGCCAGGAGCCTTGCTATTTTTCATTTTTTCGAGCGTTACTTCCAATTCGGGCAATGCGAACTCTAAATCCAGCTCGTTGACTCTAGTATCAGGTAGCGCGTAATAAAAGGTATGAAGGTCTTCATCAGCTGAGAGTAGAGTTTTAAAATGAGCTGCTAACGTCTCAGCTTCTAAAGAGAACCTCATACTCTGATTGCGCCCACCAAGTTCGCGCACTGTCTCCCAAAATATCTTTGAGTTTGTCCAAAGTTTAAGATTATGACTTCCAACTAATTTGTTCTTATAAGAAATATTGATTTCAACATTCGATAAAATTTTTAGAAAAATCGAATTGACTGTTTTTTACAAAAAACAAAAACCTTAAACCTAACTCAAACATCTTTTCAAACTTTGAGATATTAGCTTTAATTAAATTTTATCTTTTAAAGAATATTGTTGTTAAATTTTGAGAAAAATTGAATTCACAGTTTCTTACAAAAAATAAGAACCTAAACAGAACATTACTAAAAGTTGGTAAAAAATGAGTATTAAGTAATTTTCAACTCAAATATCTTATTTGATAAGAAATATTAATTTTAGCATTCGGTAAAATTTTGAGAAAAATTGACTTGATAGTTTTTTTTACAATAAATAAAACCTACAAAAAAACAATACGAAAACTTGGTAAAAAACTACTTTCGACTTAAATATCTTTTCAAAATGTAAAAATTTTGGTTTCAAACTACATATTTTTATTTCACAGAAAATATTATTTTCGACATATCGTAAATTTTTTACAAAAATCAAAGTCAGTTTTTTCATTAAAAATTAAAATCTACAAATAGTAGGCACGCAAAATTGGTCCTCGATATCTCTTAAATAATAACATAAATTGACTTCAAACTAATTTCATTCAACCAATTTGTATTTTTTTATATAAGAAATAAAAACTTTTAAGAAATGCAACTAAAATTGGTAAAAATTGGGTCTCGACTTAAAATCCCGGTAAGTAAAATAGATTTTTAAATCAAACTATTTCATCACATACACAATATTGTTGGTAATTAATTTTTTTTTTGAGTAATTCAACTGACATCTTTTTTAACAAAAGACAATAACCTAAAAACCTTTAAAGCAAGACAACCGGTATGAGAAGTTATTAGTGTGGGTCGCATCCCAGCCTTTTTATTGGATTTCAGAACCTTGCACTTCCGAACTAATTTTCCAAAAAACTTGAAAATTTTCGAACCTAAAAAATTATGATTAACCAAAAACAAAAAAAAATTTACTGGCCAAAATAATTTTTCAAAAATCATTTTTTTGTTTTAAAATTTTAAAATTGAAGAAAAAACAAACTATTTTTCCCGCTAACTTTAGAATTATTTCAGCTAAAAAGTCAATTATTCAAAAATTATTCGAGGTAAAAATTTCAGATTTGCTTTCTCAGCTTAACAGCTTTTAATTCCGCCACAAAGTGTCCGCCAAAGTAAGCTACGTTTCAAAAACTCAATTCGTGTACTTTTCCTTAATAGCACTATCTTACCAACTAAATTGGCACTACAGTCCCGTGTGAACTAGGCTCTCAACCAACAGACTTCTCTAAGTATAACCGGAAAGCTCATCGTTCCATCTTCTTCTCCACTCACCTTCTGTGCATATCAGGGCCGCAGATCACACGAACAACTTATATCTCGAAACGACCCAAGGTGCTTCCATCCGTTTCTGCAGCTGTAAGCGGTTAGCAAAAGTATTTCTTCGTTTGTTCTCAGCGCCCGTTGGAGTAGTTTTCTGAGTTCATAGCGGACAAAGGTAGAAAAAGTCCTTATCTACTTTAAAGTTACATCTGTCGATGGTGACATTTTAATAGAGAGGTCGATCGGTATTTTAGGACCTTCCTTGATGACAGCATATACTATTTTTTTGCTCTCATTTACCGCTAAACTAATTTTTCCGCGCCTACGTCAATACTCACAGAAGCCCTATTGACATCACGTCAACGTCATCAGCATATGCTAGTGGTTTGAAATATTTTTGGAATCTAGTGCTTCTGGTGTTGACTTGAAAGCTCTGCATTATTCACTCAATAGGATGTTAAAGAAAACGCATGACAGCGCATCATTTTGTATGAAGCCTTTTATGACATCGAAGGGTTGTGTTAAGTTGTTTCCAACCTTTATGGAGCAACGGGAACCCTACATGGTCATCCTGAATAAACAGACGAGTTTAGCAGGGATGCCAAAATTAGACATAGCCTTGTACATCTCTTCACTGTAGATGCTGTCATATGCGGCCTGGAAGACGGTGGGTGTCGATTTAATGTTCTTATTTTTTTTTCAGAATCTGAATTAAGGTGATTACTTGATCGACTGTGGACTTTCCCGGTCTAAGCCCAAACTCAGTTTGTTGACGATGTGCTTTAGACTTCACATATTACGGTTGCGAATATTTTGTAAGCGATGTTAGGTAGGCTGATTCCTGTATACTTGGTGCAGTTTAGAGGGTCTCCTTTTTCACGCTATCTAGTCAACAAAACTTACATGTTTCTGCTGCAAAAATTAGATAATTATAATTTTGTAATCACGGTCTGTAAAAAAAACTTAATACCGTGTTTTTTAAGAGCTTTTTCTTAGACCTATAGTTTTCAAGAAAAAATAAAACTCGTATAGTTTTATGTTATATCCAAAACTTGTGCTTCATTGTTAACATAGAGCTTGACTTTATGTTTTAAATTAGGTTTCGAGCAAGTGGCCGACACTTAGGATCACTTATTTCAGCAAATCGGGCTTGTCTGCATTGACAAGGTTTTAAAATAGCCGTATATTCCAGCGCAGCGGTGTTAAATCGCATGATCTTTAAGACAACGCCAAAAACCCACAACGTAAGACATTGCTCTCACTAAAAGTTTCCTTTAATATTTTGATAATAAATTTGCACAATTGCAGCTTCAAAAAAATTTAATTGGCAAAATTGAAAACCACGCGTCAAAAAAAAACACCCATTTTTTCCTCAAAGTTTAATTTTGTTTATCATACTCTAAAGTTTTCACAAAGTTTTGAATCTATCGATTTTAGCTATTAGATAAATTTAAATAAACACCACATTCTCAACATTTATATTTTGATATTCCATTACTAGGCGAGTTTTTTGGCACATCTATTCGTAACTGCAGTGAGAGCTTCCATGTATTACAAGTACAAATACAACACGCAGTTTCGGATAAAACATGAACTTAAATCTGGCTGCTGATAAAAATTGACATTTTTTCGAGTATCGATACTTGATCGGAGAAAAATTTAAATTCTTAGGTTGGTAACTCGGATAACTAAAAAAGAGTCTCGAAGGCTTTGTTTGCAGAGTGCAACGCACTTTATGGTTGAAACACAAACACCCTTCATCTTCGGCTTTGCCTGACGTTTACGAGTTCAGCTATAGGAATTCAATGCATGCTATTACAATGAATCTTCGACCTCACGTTTTATTTGACAATCGTAAGGAAATAACGTAAATTGACTCCAAACGGAAGCTCTACTTCCAATTTGCTGAACATTTGCTATTTCTGTTGCTCTATGATGTTTAATATTTTTCTTCTGTAATGTCGTTTTTAATTTGCGATATTTAAGGTATAACTACAACGGTTTTGAAACTTGGCACACTTGCTAAGAGATGCCTGGTGATGACCCAAAAAAAATTCCCAAGAATCCGACGTGTGCTCTAGTGGCAATTAAGAGAAACATGGAGATTGTTTCAGTTTTTCACATTTATCTCCAAAACTATTTGGCGTATCAAACAATTTTTTTCCACAAAATTAAAGCTCATTAAATTTTATAAAAAAAAGCTTCCTTGATTTTGTTCGTATCTATTATAGTTTATAAAATAACTCTAGCGGCAGCGAAGAGAAACATACGTTTTTTTTCAGTTTATCGGGTTTATCTTGAAAACTGTTTGGCGTATCAAAAATCATCTTCTACAAAATTAAGGCTTATTAAATTTTCTAAAGAAATATGATATTAATTTGCTTGCACTTGTTAAAAAAATAAGTTTTTATGAAGAGATTTCGTAAAGAATTACAAAAATAGATTTCATCTAATATTTACCAGAAAAAACCGAGATTTTTTTCACAAATATTTCAAAGGCAAAAGTGAAATATTTTTAAAATTTTTTATACCACAAAATATTAAAAACATTGATGCAGAAAACTTAATTTTTTGTTTAAAAACACAGTTTTTTAAACAAATGGTGCTAGAAAGAAAAAAAAGTTTTGTAATTTTGGTAAATTTAACACTTTTTGTCAAAAGTGGCCGTGTAGTTACATTTCACATACGTATATTTCAATTTCGATCTTCCGACCCTATAAATAGGCCAACTATAAGAACTTCAATTTCATGAACGACGACTGACCAAATCTACGAACATACCCCAATTTGTCAAAAACTTGTCTCAAAAAAGAAGTTCATAGCAAACTCGTTTACGAAGTCGCTGGTGCTTGATTACCCTAGGGTTTCTAAAATCTGCAATAATTTTAAAACATTAATATTATGAAATTTTATTTTCTTTATCTCTCTCACCATATTTTCTCGTGAATCTGCCACTTTTGCTATTAACTAATTTATAAATTAAATAATCTTGAATTAAATTCGGGTTTTCTTTGGTAACTTCCCATAGGAAGTTTTTGTAATGGGTCCGATTTATTAAACTGAAAATTTTGACATTTATCGACGTTTCAAGGTCCCTAGAGTCGAAATTATTTTTTTTTAGAAAGATGTCTGTGCGTGCGTGTGTACGTACGTTCGCGACGTTTGTTTTCGTGGTCCATAGCTCAAAAACCAGAAGAGATATCGATTTCAAATAAATTTTGTTATACAATAAGGCAGAAAGATGTAGAAAGGGCTCTCAAGAAAATTGCGTGGGTGTTATTTTTACCATAGCAGTTTAAAAAAAAGGTGAACATTTTGGTTAACCCTAAATATCTTACGAACCAAAATTGCTAGAGACTTGAATTAAATTTTATGTAATATATTGTAACGTGATATCAAAGAAGTATATTTTTTGAAAAAAATCCATTTAATGGTTTTTTTTATAAATCAAAAAAACTGAAAAACAAATTTGTTACCTCCAAAATTTTACGACTTAAATATGATTTCATCTCCAAAACAATTTTGTGCAACGAAGAATAATGTTTTTGACATCTGATAAAATTTTGAGAAAATCGAATTGACAGTTTTTTTTTTATAAAAAATAAAAATCAAAAAAAACATTACTCAAAATTGGTAAAAATTGAATATCGATTCATATATCTTTTCAAAAACTTGAAATTCGGGCTTCAAGCTTATTTTATCTTATAGGAAATATTGTTTTCAACATTCTGAAAAATGTTGAGAAAAATCGAATTGACAGTTTTTGTACAAAAAAATTAAAAACCTAAAAAAAATAACAAAAGTTGGTAGAAAATTGATTATCGACTCAAATATCTTTTCAAAAATTTGAAATATTGGTTTCAAACTAATTTTATCTTATAAGAAATATTTTTTTCAACGTTCGATAAAATTTTGAAAAAAATCGAACTGACAGTTTTTTACAAAAAATAAAACTCTAAAAAAAAACAATACTTAAACTTGGTAAAAATTTACTTTCGACTCAAATAGCTTTTCAAAAATTAAAAATATTAGCTTCAAACTTATTTTATTTCACAGAAAATATTGTTTTCGATATTTTATATAAAAATCCAACAATCCTTTTTTTCATAAAAAATAAAATCTACAAAAAATAGTACGCAAATTTATTAAAAAATGATACGAGTACATATAGGAAAACTTTTAAGCAAGACAAATCGACAGACGGGATGGGAACTTATCAGTAGCGGTCGAATCCCAGCCTCTTTTTTTTGTTTTATTATCTGACAGCTAGACAAGTCTACCAACTTTAAAATAAAATTAAACAGCTGCGAAGGGGCAACAGTGGATACGTTTTTTTAGGAATCGAATTTGGCTGCAGATAGCGATGCCAAAAAACACACCTATTGTTACCGGTCCAGTTTGATAAAATTGAAAATTTTGACGTCTTCGATGTTTCAAGATCTCTAAAGAGTGATATCAGATTGTGCCTTTGTATATAAAGAGTGGTTAAATTTTAAGGGGCGATGCTGATTTTAAATTACTAAGCAAGTTGTTGTCATTTCATTTTAGTAATACAGTATTGGTATAGTTCAATTATCAAAATACCGTCCAAATGGCAGCGGCAACCTCCGTAGCACACTTCCACATAATGTTCTAAATTTTCGATGACCCGAATCATCGAGTCATAATTGAGGTTCTATGCCGTTGATGAGCAGAATAGCCCTTGAATTGTTGCTGTCGGGTTTTCTTTCTAATAATCCCAAAGAGAGAAATCCAAAAAGAGACATTGTTTCGTTAGATGATGTGACGCAAGTGGGACCGTCCTTTTGAAAACAACATATCACATAATTCGCGTTCGAAACTTCAATCGCGTTAATTGAGTATTTTTTTAATCATGTTCGAACTAATGCCTTCAGATAAAACCTTTTGAAAAATATGTAGTTTATTTTTCACCTACAAAACTCTGTTGATCTTAGAGCCAGCAATTCTGAAAACATTGTGTTACCACGATCGTTGACTTGATTTTATTTGAATACATTTTGGAAAACGCTTTAAGAAGATAATTTATAGTGTATGGAGTTTTATTTAACGAATGAGAATTTAATTGTTGTTCTATTTTTAAACCAAACTTTGGAAATTATTATGCATACAAAAACCTAAATTTTTGCCTTCAACTTATTTAAAATGTGCAAATTAGGTTTGCAACTTATTACATCTAGCTTGATAGGTATTAAAAAAAAATTTCAATCGTAGACAAAAGTCCACAAACATTTAACCCATTACTGGATGCTCATGTGAACCATGCCTGAAAATATAGTGACTATGCATCCGCCAGCACTATTTAAACCAACAAAAAAAAAGGTCTCGAAACACAGGCAAAAACCTCACAACAAATTTCCTGCGATCACAATCGCGGATCGCGAAAATCACTGCAATTTATCCAAGCCGCGATCGTAAATCTTCCACCAGCGCAGCGCAGCGCAACAGAGGCAGGCAGTCACCAGCCAAACTCACACTCATTGAAGGTTTAGTAGGTTTATTTTTTCTGCCTGCCTTCTTTCGACCTCTGAATACGTCCGGCCGGGCCGGTCGGTCGTATCGGTCGTGTCGGTCGGATTGCCTATGCCTTTGGTCTCATCGACTCTTGGCCCCGACCCGACTGCGATTGCGACCGATCACCAGAGGCAAGGCAGTGGCGGTGGTGGATGGCGGTCGGTGGCGTTCAGGTAACAATACAATACAATACACTGATGTATCGAACGTTGAACGTTGCATGTTGCATTCGTAGACTTGCAAACAGTCGAAGCAGCAGTCACCAATTTTGTTCGCATTTGACATTTTATCTTGTTGAAGAATCAATTGCGAACGGGCTACACAATGTCCGCTAAAAGCTAGATAGAGATACACCACATCAAGTTCCCGAGAGTCGAGTTGGAGCGGAGAGGCAGATAGAAAACGTCAGTCATACATCACCCAGCAAATTGCCTACAGCACAGTTCGTCGTAGATTTAGCAACAGTTGGAGCTTGGAGGAGACAGTTCAACCAGGCGGATCGTTGTCATCATCATCTTCCTCCTCCTTCTCTTCCTCCTTCAACAATCTACGGCAGAGCCATGAAGCTGCGCCAGCTCATATAGCCATGTAACTAGAAACAACTACCTTATGTCAGTTCGTCGTCAACAAACGCACTAACTTCAGTGATGAAGTCACTTAAAGTCTAGAAGCGCGCAACGTTTGCTTCGCAGCGGCGAACACTGCGAGGCGCGGCAGACGATGGTGACTACTATGGTCGGTGTATTGTACGACGCGACGGTGATGATGCAGCAGCCGCAGTAACTTTACCTTTTTACATGACTTGAACGGTTGCGGAGGAAAAAATTCAAAGATTTTTTTGAGCAAATATGGATTTTTATGAGCATTTAAGAGGTGAAAATAAATTAGACTCGAACATTGATGGCATTTTCGCAATATCAGCTTTTTTCGAATCTTGTTGATTGCGTTTGATTTTTCTTGTTAGCCTCTGCTTTATAATTGATTGGAACAACATGGGATGGTTTTAGCCTCTGCTTATAGGATAAAGGCATAGTTGGTCTCTTATCTACCTGCATAGATGATGGTTGATGGACTTATGTGGAATTCGCAAACCGTGTTGCGAAGTTATTTGTGCTGCTGAATTGAGTGCGAAGATTTATGAAATTTCTTTACTTTTGAGTCCGAGTTATAATTAGACAAGTTGGTAGGTAGCTAGGTTGTAGAGGTATAGTTCGAAATTGGAATGTTATAGTAGAGGAATACTTAGTATTGCGGTAAATAAAAATTGTGTATGAGAGACAACTTTTCAATTAACAATAACGGTTTTGTTTTTGTGAGATGGAAAAAGGATATAGCAAAAAGTATAATGACGGCCTTCAACTATAAAGAAATACCTTGACAAATGCTTTGATAATTTTGCTCATGTTGAGTCTGCGTTATCGATGAGAGTTGGAGATACAAACAAAAAATCGCTTGAAATTTGTGGCCTTGTAGAAACTGGTCCAATGGTCCATTTAGCGCCAGAGTCAGAGTAAAGCCATTTAATACCACAATAATTGGATTGATCTGCTTTTCCAATGGTCCAATGGTCCATTTAGCGCCAGAGTCAGAGTAAAGCCATTTAATACCACAATAATTGGATTGATCTGCTTTTCTTAGTAAAGCGAAAAAAAGGTAAAGGCCGCTCAGTAAAGGAACTGAGGATCAATGATATTGATGAGTTATTATGTTTTTATATGTGTAGATATGAGGATGTACAAACATTGGATTTTTTGTGAAGCTTGTTTCAATTACGAAATTTCTGAGAATATTGTCACACTTTTTACTATTTCATATTAAAAAAAAACCGCACTAAATTTTGAAGAAATGCTTTAGAGACTTTTTGAATAAATACAATTTTATATTAAAGTTTACGATTTAAAACTTCATATACGAGTATCATAGAATTTGACAAATGTTCCTTCCATTTCGTCTTATTTCTACAAAACCAATTTTTTTAAAGTCAACAAATATAACAACCGACGACTTTCCCTAATAATTAAACACAGTATTCAAGCTTGATTCTGTATAATGATTGGTAACTTGTATATATCAAGGCAAGACCGTTTTGGTACTATAAACCCGTTGAACCTATTTATAGAAAAATATAGACATATAAAACGATAATATTCTGGCAAAATTAGCGATACTACAGCAATTCCGAAACATTCAGAACGGAAATCAGATCTTTGATTATCATTTCGGGAAGTTTATCAAGATCTAGATCAAGATCAAGAGAAGTACCTTTCCGAAGCTTAATATTCTAAAACTGACCAGGGCAAGACATTTACACAGAAAGTGACCACTTTCATATTAGTCTCCGAAGCTACGGCGGGGAGTATTGAGAATTGGTACATTCAATAAGACTATTCCACCTGCGGTTGGATTTTGTCAGAAAAATGTTGCCGTTCATAGCTCCAAGAGGAATATTTGACTTTTCCGCAAGTGAGCTTTGAAGGGTCGATAATTGTTGGTCCAACTCATCAGCCTGTTAACTTCCATCAATATCATTATGACCTGTAACCCAAAAACTGATGAGGTTGAGGTTGATGTTGAAGCTATAAAGGATATTGTGGCCGAATTTATGAACTTCCAATAGATTCCAAACGAATAGTCCACTCTACGCGCATAGACCCTATATTGATAAAAGTTAACAATTTGTCAGCAACGACTGAGCGGGACATCTCTGCGATGATGATAAGGCATTGAAGCCATATTTTGACCGCCGGTTCGCAATGTTCTTCTTCAAACCGAATCAGCTAGAGTTATCATCCCGTCAGCGGTGCAGACCAAGATTTTGCTACCATAACAGCCCTAAAAGGAATATTTTCCCTCGAAGGTCTTCCCGAAACCATCGTCACCGACAATGGACGACAATTTGTGTCCAACGAATTTTCAGAATTTTGTAAACGAAACGGAATTAAACATTTAACTTTCGCTCCGTTTCACCTAGCTTCCAATGGAGAAGCAGAGCGTTTTGTAAGGACGTTCAAAACAGCATTTAAAAAAAGCTATTGCGGGAGAAGAAGACAAAGACTTCGCTTTGCTCAATCTTCTCAGCACTTTTAAATCTACTCCAAACATGATTTTAGGGAAATAGCCAGCGGAACTACTCCATGATGGGCGAAAACCACACCTTCCTCTATCATTGATGTTCCCAACCACACAGAGGAAAGTATTAAAGTTGGAGGTCGTTTCAAGAATTAAGATTTAGTCTTTGCAAAGCATGATGTATCTTGGGTAAACACCATTTGGATCTTGGAGGCGACACCCGAAACCAATACGCTACTAGTACTGATAGGTGCATAACCGATAACAATCTTATACGAGTCGAACGGGATCAGGCAAGTGTGAAATCAGGTAATGCTAAAAAAAGTTCTCCTCATATTTCTAGACCGTTGGACAATCTACAAAACAGCACCGCTAGTAATTCTATAGTCCAGCCAGTACATTCTCCTGAGACACCTACTTTGAGACGGAAAGGACAACAGCCATAATAGCCCCTTGGCTGTCCGTGCTGATATCCGTGTCTCTATTTTGGTTTGAGTTTGATTTGAGTATTTTGCATGCTTCCCTGATTGCTAGTAATTCCGCTTTAATCAGGTAGCCGAAAGACCAATACTTTTTGGCAGGAAAGATGACTTTAATATATTTATTGAGGTTCAAGGCAGGGGTGCCCGTCTCAAAAATATCCGCTGGAATCAGTTTGTTAGTGTTGACATGCCCCAGGCGGGGCATTCGATTGAAGGCCCTACTTTTTACCAAAAGTTGTTCTTTAGGCGTAAAAGGCAATGAAAGCCTTCTTAAACCATTCTTCAATGTTTACTTTCCAGTTTAATTTGGGATCTAGAATGGCTCCTAAATAGTTCGCGCTAGAGGATAAAGACAGGACTTAACAGTTCAGTAAGGGGTGGGGTTAAAGCAGGTATTTTGGTTTCGGTCATATGGAGCATGAATTCAGTCTTACTCTCATTATTACCTTGTCCACTGCTCGTGACCCAGCTGCTAACTTTCTTTAGAGCAATTTTCGTGATTTCGTTTATCACGGTGACGACACCAGTAGAACCAATCAGCAGCATAAGCTACCACCTTCACTCTACTTATCAACTTTGTTAAGTTTGAATCCTTCTATCACATAGAATTCTTCAATAAAAACCTCTACCCCGAAGAGAATAATTGATTCGTAAATTTATTCAGTAAGGACATTATTGAAAGCTACGAAAGTGTGTTCTTAATGGGTCGCACTACCTCATGCAGGGTCGTTTCAGTAGACTTGCCTTTGAGATATGCGTGCTGAACATTTTCTAGCAGACTTTCGTCCAGAATATTCCTGTGTTTTAAGCGCAATAGAGTTTATCTTATTTCCATTACCAAATCTCAAGACCAATCAAATCGACTTTAAACACATCAAGATGTACAGAAATGACTTTAAAAGAATTAAGGGTGTGTTTTTAACATGACAACAATTTTAGAAAAAAGTTAAAAATACGGATGGTCTCAAATTTAATACTGCACATTAGAATTTTGTACAGAAATTATACAACAAATTAAAAAAAAGGCAACGGCAAGCTTGACAAGACATCGGTGGTCAATTATGATTGTTTCGTTGTTCTACGCAATGACGAAATTTTGAAATTTAAAAATTGTCTTATAAATCAATGTCCTGCAGTTCTGTAATCCATACAAATCTATTTACCACAATAGTTTCACTAAAAACCTCCCGAAATATTGACTCGATGGATATTCGGAGCCCAAAAGCGGCAATTCGGATAACTAACGTAGGCTTATCATCAATTAAATGAAAATCTATATAAAAATTATTTTGATGAATTTCAATAATCGTTTTCGGAATGTGTTATTCCAAAAATCGACGAGAAATCGAAACACCTGTATTTTGTCAACACTGTGGGCTACAGTAGTTAAATTGTCAATTGTTCGTTATTGACGAACTTGGTTTTGATTCATCACATTACCTTCTTGTCCCAACAGCCCAAATTTATACTCAAATTTCAATATGACGGGCCGAGTAAGTGCTTCTCGACTACTCAAAAGTGCTTAAGTTTTGCGAACCGTGACTGCAAAATGTTCATCGCTTTAGTAGTGATTTGTTTCCGAGTTCAATGCTTTGTGAAGAAATTAATGGTTTTATTTTTATTAATGATAAAGCTTATCTTGTAAAATGTAAAAACATAAAATGACACCTTAAAATGAAATTTATGTTGAAATAGTAGACATGTGCATTCAAGAGGACAAAAGCGTCCACAGGTTTCTCTCAAAGCCTCCCTCTCCCCCCGAGAGAGGGGGGAGAGGTGTTTCCACTAAGGCACCTCTCCTTATCCAGATGGCAGCGGAGAAATTCCCGAGATGGAATCAATGGTAGCGTCTACAGTTCCAGTAAGGTTGAACTACTTAGTGAACAACTTATAGAGCTTTTACGACTTATTCGGAGCTAAGGCCTATAAGGAGAGGTTTATCCGGCTCCCCGTCCTTGGAGTTATACTAAGGATCTGTAACTCCAGGATGGGGGTTGTGCCGTCGCGTCGGTGTGACTTCCTGGTCACGTGAAAGCCTCATAGTTGCGAAGCACCAACAATCATCGGATATACGGATGGATTTACTGTTGACAACATACACAAACGAATTAAGTAAAACGAACTTCGGATATGCACTTGGATTGTTAGGTCCCTTAATAAACCACGTGCGGCCGAAGAATAAGTGGAGGCCATAGACTGCTATAAAGCAGACATCACCACCATCCAGGAAATACGATGGGATTAGCCGGGCAAAAAGAGGATGAAAAACTGCGACATTTAATATGGTGACTGCTACCACGAAAACCTACAGCGCTTATTTGGATGCGGCTTTGTCATTGGAGCCAGGCTTAGGCTATAGGTGCATCAATGAGCGCCTCATGACCATATGCATCGAGCCTAAATTCGGCAACGCGCACGACCCCACAGAAGAGAAAAACGACAACACCAAAGATATGTTCTTCGAGCTCTTAGACGAAACATATGAGCAGTGTCCTAGCTACGATATTAAAATTGTTCTGGGCGATTTTAATGCCAAGCTAGGAAGGGAAGACATCTTTGGTGGAATAATCAGAAAAATCAGCATGCACGACAACATTTCCGACAACGGATTCAGGCTCATAGATTTTGCTACGGGGCGAAACGTCATGGTAGCCAGTACGCGTTTTCCACACCTCAACATCCACAAAGGAACTTGGAATTCTGCAGATCAATCTACCGTCAATCAGATTCACCATATTGCGATCAACGCGAGACACGCTTCCAGCATCATGGATGTACAAACTTTCCGAGGAGCTAACATCGACTCGGACCACTACCTCGTTGTAGCCAAGGTAGCACTTCGGATTTCCAGACCCAAGGCAAAACAGGGAGGTGCTGGGAGAAGGTACAATGTCGAACTGCTACAATCGCCAGAGATCGCCAAATCCTTTTCCGACCGAGTTACAAGTAACCTCTCTCGAAGTTCTCTGCCACCAACACAATGTATCGAAAACCAGTGGCAACATTGCCAAGATGCAATCAGAGAAGCTGCCTCTGATGTGCTGGGTTTCAAGCAGCCACCAACAAGGAACCCCTGGTTTGATGAGGAATGTCGGCAGGCAAATGCATCCAAACAACAGGCACGCAAAGCGGCTCTGCATAAAACGACGAGAGCTGCTCATGAGCTCTATGAGCAGAAGGGGCTAAAGGAACGCTGACTTATCTGAAGGAAAAAGAGAGGACATGAGAAGCGTGCGGTCGAAGATGTTAAAAGCAGGAATAATTTTCGAAAGTTTTATGAACCGGTGGAAATATCATAGTGGAACCGCAGTCAATATGGAGGGACCACTTTTGCAGACTGTATAAAGGTGACGACGAACTGAATTTCACTGTCAGGCAGGATGATCCATTCAACATAGATGACGAAAGCCAACAATCCCGTCCTCCTGACTTAGACGAAGTAAAGATTGTCATATCCAAGCTTAAGTTTAATAAAGCTCAATTAAGGTTGGAAACAACTTAACAGAACCTTTCGATGTCAAAAAAGATTTTAGACAAGGTGATGCGCTGTCATGTGATTTTTTTAACATCGTGCTTGAAAGAATAGTGCAGATCTCACACGTCAACACTAGAGGCACTATCTTTCCTATCTTTCAAAAGTCTATCTAATTACTAGCATATGCTGATGACATTGACATAATCGGAAGAACTCAGCGGGATGTCAATGGGGCTTTTGTGAGTATTGAGGCAGAGGCGCCAAAAATGGGTTAAACGGTTAATGAGGGCAAAACAAAATACATGCTGTCGTCAAGAAAGGACAACACCGACGCGACGTCTTGGTCATAACGTCACAATCGACAGACGTAACTTTGAGGTAGTCAAGGACTTCGTCTACCTAGGCTCCGCTGTAAACGCATAAAACAAGCTGTATGGGCTGTACAGCGACGTAGACTTAACCAGAAGGTTAAAAGTCCAATGACTAAGATGGCTGGGTTACATAGAGCGCTGGAAACTAATGTTCCGGCCCGGAAAGTCTTCGAATCCACACCCACAGGACAGCGCAGCAGACGAAGACCGCGGATCAGGTGGCGCGAACAAGTGGAAAGTGACCTCACCCAACTTGGAGCGCGAAACTGGAGACATCTAGCTATGGACCGAGATTGATGGAGAAGTTTGTTGGGTGAGGCCTTAGATCACACAGGACTGTAGCGTCACTTTAAGTAAGTAAGTTCAAAAATTCTTGATTTTTCTTTTTTTTCTTGTCAAATTGAAAACAGCAATAAGTTTAACTAATTTCACATACATGGTGACAAAAAGCATTTTAAAAGCCAATATCAATGTAGTTTGTGGTAAAAGTCAAGAAAACTATCAATAATTTTTTGCTGTTAATATCTTGTGCAATATCAGTGGCGATATGATCAGTGCGTGCTTGAGCTATGTACATCCTTTCAACTTTTCTAATAAATACAAAAATAAATAGAATTTAATAGAAGTTATATAGATCTTAGGGCCGAAAAGCATTAGTATTAAGTGTTATAGTTTAACTCCAGACTGTCCTTATGTGACCTGTAAGTTAGTTATGGTTATAATTAGGGTAGTTTTATGAATTTTTGTCTAGCCTTAAGATAGGTTTAAGATTGAAGTAATACAAAAAAGTACGTAAGACTATATTGCCAGAGGTCTTGAGTTCAATCTCTGCCGGTCAAACCTAGATTTTTTTTTACAGTTATACTGCATATTGCTAGGAATTAGCGAATCCTCCAAGAGTTATTCTTTTTATGAAAAGAGCTTTCTAAAATTAGCCGTTCGGATTCAGCTTAACAATTGTAGGTCCCCTCCATCACTGAGAACATTACTTGCACACAGGACAAGATGAGAATTTAAGGTCACTAGTTCCTAGTTCACAATGGACTATTGCGCCACCTTATTTACTTTTTATATATTTTGTTAATGTCCTGTATAGTGACACATTTTTAGTCGCCCTTACCTGTCATCTGTCAGTTTTGTCCATAATGTTGTCACCACTTTATTCCACTTATGATGGCAGCAAATTCAAATCTTGCTTAAATTTTGGAATACCTGAATTACTGAACTAACTAAAGCTTTGACAGTTACTATCAACCAAAACTGTCAGAATATCTCTCAGGACTCTTTAACTCTAGATATACAGAAAGTTCTCACGGTTTTGCTTTTCAAGAACATTAAAATACTCATGCACATCCGGAACGCATGGCTTGCTTTTTGTTTACCTAACATTGCTCATTGAAGATGCGCACAAATAAACGATTCCCTATGGAGACGCGGGACTATCAAGTATGTTGGCCCCCAGGACAAAATCCCATTCAAAAATCAGTTGGACATGGACTGGACACACACATGAAATTAACCATCCCCACATCCCCAATTGCTTTCTTAACATTTTCTTATATGAAAAAATTCCTTATTTATATAAAAATATTGAATTTATGAATCCTATTCCTTCCCTACTACGAGTGTAGTAATGTTGATGCACTTACCCAGTAATTTTGAGACAGCACCTTGTTGGGTGAGCATATGTTGGGCTAGATCATAGCCACGCAATCCGAAACGTGATAACTCCAGCAGGCGATGTTGTGAGACTAGAGCGCTTAGAGTTGTCGGTGATGGTGTGCCTCCGGGAAAGAGTCCTGCAGCGGCTGCTGCTGCCGCTACTGACGCACCAGGCGATGGTAACGATGATGATGACGACGATGTAGATAGGCCAACTATAAAAAAAAAGCAAAACAAAATATCAGTAAGTTAAAATGATCGAGGATGAGGGGAAGAGTAATAGTTAAATGAAAAATCACAGAACGCGAACGCAAAGGATATTTATAATAATAATCCATTGCGAGGCGGTCGCAGTCTTGCAGTCTCGCAGTCGGCCGGTCTGCCCTCTGCTACGTTTATATGATGCTCTATAAAGCTGCTGGGTTGGGATGTTAATTGCATATTACTAGCAACGATTGACATGTGGTCCTACTGGTGGTGGATGCGTATATAGCTGCTCCGTAACATTTGTAAGGCTTTGGACGGACGCAATGAGACGCGACGCGACGCGACGGCCATTCTCGTCTCTGATTTAATACCAGGGTGTCACCTTGATGTCGATGTTGGTAATAAATCGGATCGGTTGTTTGTGTGTTGGATTAGGCATGTAAGCATGCGGCTACTGTGAGTGCGCGTATCGTCATTTTGATGCAGCAGCATGCGTTCGTGTCGGCGGCGGAGCGGTGGTGTAGAGGTAGCTTGTTTGAGGCATAAATTTATGCATACTCGCGTATAAGTTGTATGGAAGGACGGACGAAGGAGAGGTGTACTCAGGGATTAATCATACAACAAAAAAAAGGACAGACGGGATTAGTTGATTGAAATTACAAGCGACAGTGAGAGTTTTTACACACAAAAAGGATTTTGAAGTTAAAAAAATGTTTGCGATGCGTGTTGGGTTTGAGATTTTTGATTCTATTCTTTTCTTCGATCATTCTACGCTTCTATGACTGTTTAGTTATTTTAACCAAGAAAAATTGAATCGTAACACATACGAGAGGGTCTAATGCAAGTCTTTTAACAATTTATTTCGAAATCGTTGATTTTCTTGATTAGGACGATGTTTTTGTGAGCATCTTCGAAATCTTTGAAACCTTCAAAGCCTTGGTGTTCTAATTTTTTCATAAAACGACTTTTTTTTCTTCAAATTCAAGGGGGTTATATTAATCTTAAGGCACAGTGTGAACATTAGGAAAGTAAGAGCAGGTTTGAAAGAATTTGTTGATGCACATTGGTTTTAAATTCCTGAATATTGCAATGAATTGGAAAGACAGTTCGTGTGGTAAAGCATTCCACATTCGTATAGTACAGCTTAGGAACGAAAATCTGTTCTTGACAGTACGACCGAAGTTAATCATAGATACTGTTGAGCTTTCCTTGAAGCGCGATAATATTGCAGTTAAACTTAACTTCCACCTCAACCTCCTCAAATATGTCTCTCTGTGTTATCAAAAGGCAAGGCTGTGCCATACAAATCTGAAGAACCAGATGGTATAAGATCAACCATTTAAAGAGCCTCAGGCATAATTGTACGAATCCTTGAGAAAATTTTCAACAATTGTCTATATCTGGTCCATATTCCTTCGGCCTGGATTATTTTCATGATTTTTTTATTTCTTTTACACACTAAGCAGGAAAATGCTCGCAAGCAAGATGAACGACATATAAGTCAATCTTCATTCCTTCTAAAGGTCTTAGAAAGATTGATGGATATCCATTTAAAGGCAAGTATTGGGTAGGTTCAGATAATTTAAGGGATTTCATTTCCAGTCAACTGCCTTCTTTGAACGTAAATTTAGACCAAGACAACTAGTTAGCTTTGCAAGTGTCATAACCTTTAAGCTCGAAACTTTACTTCACCAACCTCTACCTTAAGGTGACAGTGCAAAAACTACCAAAAACTTAATTGTTTAAATTAATGTTACTTATGACTTCTCCAATTTGACAAAGAACCCTTAAAAGTAATAAAATTCAGCTTTCAGTTGAATTAAAAACTATGATTAGCTGTCATTTTGACATAAGTGGAATTGACTTTATAGTAAGGGAGATTTTTCTTGACTAACTTTCCAGTCAACTTTCCAATACAGTTGCTTAAATTTGCCTTACTTTCAAGTCAAGAACCTGCCCATTGATACAAGACTTCTACCTATGTTTCAACATGCCTACTGTAAGGGCAAATCGTAGATAACGGCGTTACACACCTTAGTACGCCCTATCAAATACTCCCTCCATCATGGACTTTACTTGACATCCAAGGTTCTTTGAACAACGTGGACACATCTGTAGTCACATCGATATTAACAAAGCTTACTAGCAGAATAAGTGACTCAAAATTGGCCAACTCTTTTGTTAAACAATTCGTTAGTTGAGGGACACCACAAGGTGGTGTTATATCCCCTTTCCTTTGGAACCTGGTGGTTAATGAAATCCTAACTGAAATCCTGATTGACAAGGATCCGAGTGGTGCAATTTTGACTCTTCCGCATAGATCCGTCTAAATCTGAGCGATGGCCTGTGTTTTGTTCATCTTAAGGGAATCGGTTGATCGTGGTTTATTTGCATCGACTTGCGAGTGCAAGAAACCCCACAGGAAAAAGTCCAGCGGGGACAAATTGCATGACCTTGGTGGCCAATTCAAATCACCCCTTGAGATATTACCTTTCCCTCAATTTGTTCATGAAAAATGCCAATCGTGGCATTTATTGTGCACGTAGCACCGTCCTGCTGAAACCACAAGTCGCTTATGGTTCAATTTAGGCGAGGAGTAGACTGCCTTATCTCTAATGGAGATGGCACAACAGTTTTATTGAAAGTATCCTCTTCAATATATATTTCCTTTAGAAATAAAAAAAAGGTGTGATGATTTAATAATAACGGTAACGGTGATTATGATTTAATAATATTAATTTAATTTTCATAAAAACATTTAAAGAAAATTTACTTGAAACAATATATAAATTAATTCAAAGTATTGAACAGTCTCAGAGCGCAGTTTCAACACCCCATCTCCATTTTTGTCAAGATTCTTCGTAGCCAAATTAGTTCTCGACTTTCATGTGATGCCGCTACATATACTCCACTTCGGTTGAAGACATAGCTACTGAGGTCTGTTTACGACTTGAACTAGCTACTGGTTGATTTTCTATCCTTAGAATCACCAGCTCAGTCAGCATCTACATAGCACACCACAGTCTTGAAACGGTTGCAATATAAAGTAATGATCCAATAGCTTTGAGGAATAAGGTATTATTTGGTAACTTCGGACTTGTTTCTTCACTTGGACTCAAGAAACCTGTTTCAATTGGTGTTAAAGTTGATATTGAATCTTCAAGTTTGTAGGTTTTTATCAGTTGTTTAATTTTTGACTTTTGGCTTAGTTTGAATGATCCATCTTTTTTCCGGTCGATCTTTATACCGAGATAATGTTTCGCTTCACCCAAGTCTTTCTTCTTTACATGCTTTTGGAGTTCTTTCAATATGGTGTTTAAAAGTTCTTCAGAAAATCCAGCCAGCAGAATGTCATCAACATAAATCAACATTAATGTTGTTTGGCCGTTACTTTCATTCCTCGAAAACAGACACGGATCAGCTGTCGATGCCTTGAATCCCATTCCAAGTAAGACCTCTGTTGCTATCTTGTTCTATTCCCGGGCTTATTGTTTTAGACCATATATGCTTTTATTAAGTCTAAGCACCTTTTCTTCATGACCCATCATTTTGAACCCTGGGGGTTGGTCCATGAAAATCTCATCGCTCAGTGTTGCATTCAAGTAAGCATTTTTCACATCGACATGCCGCACATGCAAACGTCTCAATTGTGTAACCACTAGAAGAGTTCTTATAGTTTCGTGTTTAACCACAGGCCCAAAGGTCTCATCGTAATCTGCAACGAATTTTTGAGAAAATCCACTTGCAACAAGCCGGGCTTTATGAGTACTTATGCTTCCGTCTACATTTAGTTTGGTTTTAAATACCCATTTAGAACTTACTGTTCTTCTTCCAGGCGGCAGATCTGTAAGTGTCCAAACTTTAAGCTCGTTCATTGACTTGATTTCCTCCTGTGCAGCTTCAGTCCATTTGCGCTCCTCGGCAAGGGGATTCTGGTTCTTTCGAGATACTAAAAAGGGCTTTGTACGACAGACGTATTGGAGGAATGCCTTTATTTGAAAGCTTTGAAATTCGAATTTCCTGATTTTCTGTGTGATCTTGAATATCTTCACTGCCTTGGGCTATTGACTCTTCTATAACGAGGGGCTCGTATTCTTCAAATACTTGCTCCTCTTTAATGACAAGCGAGTCATTAAAATGAGATGCTTTCGTCTCTTCCCAGTCTTATTGAAACATATTCCGAATTTTCATTCGGAGAAGTATCTTCCGTTTCATAATTGTGTACAGTTCTGGATTCTTGGCTTTTTGTTGGTTGCTGATTCTTGGGCTCATTTTCGATAATTTTCAAAGATCTGGATATCCAAACTCTATTAGATTTTAAATCAAGTATACGATATCCTTTTGAGTTGAGTTGAGATGAAATCGCCAGAAATGGTACAGCCCCAAACCTTTTTACCACTTTTGGTCAATACTAGTAAACTGTTACTGCTAATTCAAGACGCTTTAAAGAAGGCAAACACCAGGTGGAATAACATAACCACGTGTCAGGTCACGAAAAACATCTGGGATAGATAGATGATCACTAAATTTAAAACACTCACTACGATGACTTTTGTAGATGCTGTACGGTACATAACCTGTTCAAAAACGAAAGACTTACCTAGGAGAATTTTTCTATTACGGTCTAATCGGTTCTATTAAAATTAATAGGTTAAATTAAGATTAGAAGAAAGCCTCAAGATTTATGTGGTATTACAATGGGCCATCAATCTGGCTTAAGTGTGTCCTATTCCATCTCGGCAACCCTTTTTAACCTTACCTTACCTATGGTTAATCTCGTTTGGAAAAATGAGTTATTCAAGAAACATGTAACTTGAGTATTTTTGAGGAACCCGAGGGTTTTCTTGAGTATCTTAAACTTCAAAACTTCTAATATTTAAAAGTTCTTTTTTCTAGCATAACAGTTAGTTAGATTTTCACTGTTGAAAAACAGAAATGAATTTATTAAAATTATGGAAAAATTTTGACTCTCTCCTCAAACTCATGATATATGAGTTCTTAAAAGATTGAAATTCAAGGAATTCCTCAACTAAATTTTAAGAAGTTCTAAAAGAAAATTACTTTTTTTTAAGATCTTGCTCAAATGAATAATTTATTTTGCAATCAAGAAAAAAATACTTGTTGTCCATAAAAATACATATTTATTAGTCTCTCATCGATTTCATCGCCGAAAATCATCGAACTTATCGCTTTTACGGGAATAATTTACCACTTAAATGTAATAAATCAAAGCATCACCATCATCATCATCAGCATCATCACATGATCTTCTATCTTGGTCAATGCAACACACAACCTCTCTGTGACGCTGCTGCTCGAGTCCACTTTTTTCTGAGCCTTTAAACTCCAATCTTCCACTAGAACACCATCGTCAGAACAGAAAGACCCGTTGACAATTCCGAAGAGGGAAGACAACAATTGAGCATACACGTGATAGGTACAAATTGAATGTGTTTCCCAATCATTGCGACACCAAACTGGACAACACACAACACCGTACCAAGACCAACCAAGACAGCCAAAGTCGGTCTTCAGAGTTGGAGTGTATAAGCATCCAAATACCAAAAAAAAGAACAAACAAAATGTTCACTCATCGTCGTCAACCTAATGGCGAGAAAGTCGCTGACATGATATTGATAGAGCTTCTTGCGTCTTCCCGGATCGATGATGTTGATGATGGTCATGCGACATAATACTACTCAAAAGGTTGATCTTTGATCACCATCATCGTATCATCATCATCATCCAAGCAAACGAAACCCATGGTTCAATGTTGAGACTTCAGACTATCATCATCTGCAGAGGCTTAAGAATCCCCGCAAAGGAGGAAATTCCAACAAATTCCTTATCGAACAAAAAACCAGCAGCAGTGGCAAGCAGCATCAGCCATCAAACATCAGCCAAAGATTGCGTCTTCGCGGACAATCCAAAGGAATCAACATCACAAAATCGTCATTTGTTCGCAAAACACAAAAGTGTCAAATGGTACATCAAAGTTGCAAACTCCAAACTTCAGCCAAACTGTTGCTGTTGATGGATCAAAAATAAAACCAAAAACAACAACAATAAAAACAAAGCAATCTCGCTAATACGGTGGTCTTCGTTGTCCTGAATTCTAGGGATTCCACAAGAGTGCTGAAATTAGCACCAAAACATGATGGGACTGCTTCATCGCCTCCTTTTACGTGCCTCCAGTTGTTGAGCGAGGTTCCGTTTGGAATTTTTTCGTCCCGTAGTGTGTGATGTTGGAAATTCTTTAGGTCCCAACCAGCAGCGCAGCGCAGGGCAGCATTCGTTTGGTCGTCGCGTCGTCGTCGTGGTTTAGATTCGATCTCGTGTCTTGTTCTCTCTTTCTCTCGGTTTTATCAATTTTAAGGGTCCGTTTTCTAGACTACTCTTCACCTTGTGGAGTACTTACAAATTTGTGCCTGAATTCCCGAAAGGAATTCCATGGCGATACTTAATTTAAATTCCATAAGCTGCAAAGTGGATTGCTTGGAATTATACAATGCTTGTCCCACCGCCACACCACATCGCTCCTTCCTGCAATCCTCGGTCTTCATATAGCTTTTTGTCTGAAGAAGAATAAGAAGAAGAAGAGTCTTTCTTTTCTTTTTATTTGTTTGTATTTTGTGTTATTTTAACAACTTCCAACTATAATTCTGCTAAAAAATTGCGAGCATCCATGAGGTACATGAAGATTCAACTTAAAATGCAGAGACGCGTCGTAACCGATTAGGCCGATTAAGTTAATGGCCAAAGGGACTTGTGGAACATAGCTCCACCATCAGCCATAGCAACAAGAGTATAGTATAGGTTTATCGTAGGAATTGTATATATGAAAGTTAAGAAGACTAAAACTACACTACAATAAATTAAACCTACCACTTCAGTGGGTTTTACTAATAAATCTTCTTTCCTGTGGGATTCGGTGTATTAACGAGATGATTTATGCGCGCTTTGTAAATAACGTGAAAGAGTTTTTCATCATGTTTATGTGTGTAAGGCCTTGAAATATGCGGCGAGAAGGAAAATGTGCTGTGCTATATAA
This sequence comes from Eupeodes corollae, assembly GCF_945859685.1. NCBI lineage: Eukaryota > Metazoa > Arthropoda > Insecta > Diptera > Syrphidae > Eupeodes > Eupeodes corollae. The sequence goes on from NC_079147.1 coordinate 271,416,238, forward strand.
AAGAAGATCTATACTTTGTGTTGTAAAGACAAGTGGAATGTCATCGAGATATTTGAATATATAACTTCTATAATGCTCATAGATGTTTGAGCATTATTTCAAGCTAAAAATCAACGACTGTAACGAACTTGAATATACTTCTCCCTTAACTCATTTCTTTTGAACACCTTTAACAATGGGACTGATTAACATCAAATTATCTACCTAGATGACAGTAGCAGCGGAAATGAGAAATAATCAATCAGTACTTTTGTGGTGTTGGGAATCTTTTGTAGAATCATGTGAACGTAAGCTTTTAGATAATATTCTAGCATTATTATAGACGGCATTTCCTTAGAAGTTAAATTGTTTAAGAAAAAAAAAATTAAAGTCTATTGTTGTTATTGATATAGAAATTTCAATACTAATCAAGTTATTGTTAGATGTAACTCAGTCAGAAGAGATCTTATGGCTTATTCGATGCCTTTAAAAGAGTTTTTTAAAGCTAAGCTTAGTTAAGCCTGAGTTAACTCAACAAATAACGTGTTTAATCATTGGATTAACGAACAAACACTTTAACTATTTGATTTGTAAAATTCTTGGACATAAAAACTACTGAAAGAAATATTATTGCTTGAATTTTGTATTTCCAGAGTTAATTCTAAAACTCAGGGGGTATAGGGTAATTAAGTGTGCGGACAGGTTTTCTAGGGATTTCCTTAGTGAAAGCATTGCTAAGGTTAGTAATGACTGGGAGGGCTTGAAGCTCAAGTTTATCCCAGCTAAGGACATCCCTAGACAACCGAAGGCTCGCATTTGGTTGCCGCTCATGAGCATAAAGCCAAGCGGACAGGACGTGATCCGCGGTCTTCAGAAGCAAAATCCGCTGGTCCCCATGCACGATTGGACTGTATTTAAGGAAGAAGACCAGCGCCTCTTACCTTCTGAGGATTAGCGAGGAGCGTCTAGGGGCTCTCGAAAAGGCCGAGTACAAAATCAGTTTTGGCATAAAGAATGCCAAAATTAAAATTCTGCAGAGTCGGGGAACAGACACCAGACACCGACAAAGCTGATGACAACGTCGAGGTTGACGATTTTATAAGCGGAGTCGAGATCCCCAGCGAGCTGCCGGGCTTCAGCTCTGCAGCTAAAAATAATTAAAAAACGCGCTGAAGGTCATCCAGATTAATCTGAAGCACTCTAAGTATGCTTCAGATAATCTGAGAGTTTTCCTTAGCGAGGAAAACTTCGACATTGGCGTTATCTAAGAACCGTGGATAAACGACCTCAAGGTGTGAGGCCTCCAAGACAACCAATACGACCTCTGTAAAACCGCAGACCAAGACCAAGGTAATCCCAGAACTTGTGTTTTAGCTAAGAAACATTTAAAAGGTTTTTTATGTCCAAATTTTAGCACTCCCGATCTGACAGTTGTCAGATTTGAAGACAAGAATACACAGGGTTTGCTGATGGCCTCTTTTTACTCTGCCCATAATGCACCATCACCTCCGGAGGAGGTGTGCAAAATCATAACCGAAGCTAACATCAAAAAGGCAAACCTTCTGATGGGAGGCGACGCAAATGCTCGGCATGCTCTTTCGGGAAATTCTGAGATCAACGCATGAGGTGAGTCACTTTTTGATTTTATTATTGAAAATAATATGACCATTTGTTACAGAGGCAATACTCCCACTTTCGTCTTTCCGAGCTCAAGTAAACAACAGTAATTTATTAGTGAAGAATTGGAGAGTTTCCCCTTTGAATTCGTTTTCGAATCAAAAGTGGATTCTTTTTCAAATTAATTTCGAGTCAAAAAATCCTCCGCCTTACAGAAATCCCAAAAGAACTGACTGGACGAAATTCAGTCAAATTGCGAATTCCAAACTAAGCAACTTACCGAATCTCACTGAAACGATATGAGACCTTGAATCAAAGGTGAAAAGCTTTGAAACTTCTATAAGTAAAGCTTTTAGAGTCTCTTGCCCAGTTAAATATGGCCGTAAAACCCTTCCTTCTTGGTGGAATGAAGAACTGTCCAGTCTTAGGAAAATGACGAGGACAATTTTCAATATCTGCCACAAACATAAGTTTTACCAACTGTATAAAGACTCTCTTAAAATTTACAAGCAAGCCCTGTCATCAGGCAAGGCTGGAGAGAATACTGTCAATCAATGGAAGACATAAAGGACTCTGCAAGGCTCAGCAAAGTTTTCTCGGAGGAACATTGTAATCCTTCATTTATAAAAAAGCCTGATGGCTTTTTAGAAATTTTTAGAAAAATCCTAGTTGGACGACCTCTCGAAAGCTCAGCATGCTTATCTTAAGGAGACTGCCCTCCGTGAGTTAGTGCGTACTGTAGAACAAACAATCCATTATAAAGAATTTACTCTTGCCACTAGGAAAATTCGAGCCACTCTAGGCAATACAATCGCAACATAACACCACCCCAGGTGGTATCCTTTGGCCTCTTCTATGGCTTCTGGTCATGGATACAATTCTCGTTAAATTAGAGAGATGTGGAGTGAAGGCGGTAGCCTATGCGGATGATTTGGTGCTATTGGTGTCAGGAAAGTACACCTCTGTGATTAGTGAAATCACGGAGTCAGCTTTGAAGAAAGTTAGCAGCTGGGCGTGGACTAGGAGTTAACCAAAGTAAAACTGAACTGTTGCTCTTTACCACCATAACTAAAGAACCGCCCTTCACGCAACCTCGACTCAACGGTCAAATCCTATCATTGTCTTCCAGTGCAAAATATTTGGGAGTTATACTCGACCCTAAACTAAACTGGAAACTAAATATTGAAGTACGGTTTAAGAAGGCCTGTGTTGCCTTCTACGCCCGCAGCAAAACTTTCGGCAATAAGTTTAGGCTGAAGGAATCAAACAGCTGGTTGTCAAAACCTTATGGTCACATCAACACAACGAAATTGATTCCCTCAGATATTATTTTGGTAGACACTGACTACTGCACTCCTACTTTGAACCTTAGTAACGGTTTTAAGGTTTTCCATCGAGAGAAGATTGGGAGGATGACATCGTGTCGATAGGTTTCGACACAACCATCTTTACTGACGGCTCAAAGATGGAGTGCGGAGTTGGTTCTGGGATCTTTTCTGAGTCCCTAAATGTAGCCAAATCCTTTAGGCTTCCTGACTTTGCTAGCGTTTTTCAGGCTGAACAGCTGGCAATAAGGGAGGCTTGTAAGACTTAAACAAAGCCCAAACCAAAACCGAAATACGACTATCTTTACAGACAGTCAGGCAGGTGTCAAAGCCATTAACTTGGCCACATCCTCATATAAATTGGTCCAGCAATGTCGCGATGAGCTTGCGAACCTGAATATTAACCTCTGTGTCACCCTGATCTGGGTTCCGGGCCATAGTGGTATCGTGGGAAATGAACGGGCTGACGAGCTAGCCAGGCAAGGATCGGACCTTCATAGCTCACTTGCGGAAATGTTTAACATATGAAGGGTAAAATCTTTTCTATCTACCAAACTGAATCAAACCGAAGGTGGAGCAATTTATCCAACTGCATTATGTCTAGGAAGATATGGCCCACCTATAATAAAACCCGTACAAACGATCTTCTATGCAGGCCAAGGCGAGACATAGCCAGGATTGTTGCGGTTTGTACCGGACATTGGCCTATAGGAGTTCATGCGGAGAAGTTGGGTATCTCCTACAACACCTTTTGCCGTAGTTGTAGTGACCAAAGAGAAAGTGAAACGATAATCCTCTGCAAATGTCCTGCTTTGGAAAATGTCCTGCTTCTCCAAGAATGAAATACTTTGGAAAAGCATTCTTTTAAGAACTTGATGAGCTATTTGAGACAAAGATTAGAGACCTAATCTTTTTTCTTCAAAAATAGTTGTGTGCAATAAAGAATCGAATTGACAGATTTTTTTATAAAAAATAAAAACCTAACAAAAACATTACTCAAAATTGGTAAAAATTGATTTTGACTCAAATATCTTTTATCTACTTTTATCTTTTAAAAAATATTGTTTGTCAACATTCAGTAAAATTTTATGAAAAATCTAATTGACTGTTGTTTTACAAAAATTAAAAACCTATAAAAAAAAAAACAATACTAAAAACTGGTAGGGATTTACTTTCGAAAATTAAAAATATTGTCTTCAAACTTTTTTTATTTCACAGAAAATTTTGTTTTCGATATTCAGTAGTTTTTTTTATAAAAATCCAAGAGTCCGTTTTTTCATAAAAAAAATAAAATTAACGAAAAATAGAACGCAAAATTAGTAAAAATTGATGTTCGGTTCTTGATATCTCTCAAACTAATTTCATTCAGCCAGTTTCTAAAAGTTTTAGAAATACTATTAAAATTGGTACAAATTTGTTTTCGACTTAAAATCTATTTACCGAACAAAACTAGATTTTCAAACTAAACTATATCTTTATATGCAAAATATTGTAGGTAATTTTTTAATTTTTAAGAATAATTCAGCTGACAACTTTTTTAACAAAACACGAAAACCTACAGCAAGACAAATCGACAGACGGGATAGGAAGTTATCAGTGTGGGTCGCATCCCAGCCTCTTTTTATTATGATAATATTGGAATCGTTCAATTATGTATGGAACAAAATATCGGCCAAATGGCCCCCATCCGAAAGTCCAAATTTTCGATGAAATTGAGGCATTTTCAAACAACCTCATAAGAAGAAGTCCAACCTTTTTCACATCTCCTTAAGACCCGGTTAGCTCAAACTCTTGTACGATTTTTCCGATTGTACTTACGAAAAAAATCACTGAGTGGTCGATATGCAATTTGATTTGAAAAAAGCCTGAATAACTTTAACATGTTGCTCGATTTTGTATCGTTCCATGGTTCAAGTTGAATTAGTTTGAAATTGAGAAATGTCAAATAAAATGCAGAAACAAACTTTACATTAAGGTTTGGTTGACATTTAAAATAGCCATTCAAAAATATAAGCACTCTTTATTACCTATGCTTTTTGGGGATATGTAAATTCAGGAAGTAGTTTACTTTTTCAATAAAATCAATCCTTTACTTCAATTTTCCGTTTATATATTTTAAGTACCATAAATTTCAAAAAAGAATATATCAATCAAATTTCGGTCGTATGTTTAAATCAATGATTGAAGGAAATATTAAGTTAGAAGTTCAATAAAATAAAGTAAAAAAAAATAAAGTGTACTCCCTATTGTTCCACTTTTAAAGCGTCGCGACACGTAGGTAGTATTTCGGCGGAAGAAAATAAGTGTATGTCAAAGTTCTGGAATTAAGTCCTGCTTCTTATTTTTGCTGAGACACTTCTCTATCTCACAGTTCTTAAAAGTCGTGAATTACGAAGTTACAATTCTGTGGTTAAGGATCGCATTTTTGCAAGAAAAGTTCATGAATTCGGTGATTTTCAAAAGTTAGTCACAATTGGTCAACAAATCTCGTCATTTAACACATTTTATTTGCGACATACATACATATATTGGCGCAAAATTTCGAACTCGAGATTTTAATCAAACATGATATTACGATGGTAGAGAAGTCGAAAAATTTGTTTTTTTCTGTCTGTCCACGCTCCTACAGCCAAAACAGCCAAAAATATTTGGTCGATTAAGAACAAACTTGGAAGCTTAGGTTTTGAACAGTTTCGCATTAGGCGTGTTTTTCATTTTTTTTTTTAAGATCAAAACTAATAGCGGCCCTCGTACAATTTTTTTGGTCAAAAAACGAAAATTTGAATTTTCTCAAAAACAAACAGATAGATTATTTTTTAAATTTTATTTTTTAAATCTTCTTCTTGTAATAAGAAAAAAATTTTTGGTATTGCTCAGGAAAAGTACCGCTCATAGAACCGATATTTTGTTTTTATTTTTAATTTTCTCAGCAACTTATGAACTATTTTCAATAATTTTTTTTCGAATAAGCTCTTATATTGCCTTAACAATATTTGATTATCAAAAGTGCAATTTTTTATAGTTGGCATTTTTAAGAAAATATTGATTTTTTTTCAAAAGTTATCAAAAACGGGTTAACATTTTTTACGAAATTCAAATGTAGGGCGTATATTTACAATCACTAAACAACTGAATACCAAAAATATTTTTAGAACAAAATTTAATACAAACAAAATTAATTTAAAAAAAAACCGCTCTTACGATTTTCAAAAAAAAAAAATTCAAAATGTAGCGTCACTGTATCGCATTAACGAATATGATATATTTAATCAACAATCTATTTTAAAGTGTCTATCAAGAAGTATTATCTTTACAATTTAAACATACATGTTCTGCCTCTTTCTTATCTTCAGATAATTTATTTTCCATCCTGGTTCTTCTAATATGAAATTAAAAAAAGAGGCTGGCATGCTACCCACACTGATAACTTCCCATCCCCTATTACTTTAGGGTTTGTCTATATGCACTCGTATCAATTTTCACCAAATTTGCGTACTATTTTTTGTAGATTTTATTTTTTATAAAAAAACGGACTGTTGGATTTTTATATAAAAATTACTGAATATCGAAAACAATATTTCCTTTTCAAATTTTTGAAAAGATATTTGAGTCGAACATCAATTTTTACCAACTTTTATTAATTTTTTTTTTCGGCTTTTAATTTTTGTAAAAAAAACTGTCAATTCGATTTTTTTCAAAATTTTACTGAATGTTGACAACAATATTTTTTGAAAGATAAAAGTAAATTAAAGCCAATATCTCAAAATTTTGAAAAGATATTTGAGTCGAAAAATAATTTTTACCAACTTTTATTAATTTTTTTTTAAGTTTTTATTTTTTGTAAAAAAACTGTAACTTTGATTTTTCTCAACATTTTTCAGAATGTTGAAAACAATATGTCTTATAAGATAAAATAAGTTTAAAGCCCAAATTTCAAGCTTTTGAAAAGATATTTGAATCGATATTCAATTTTCACCAACTTTAAATAATGTTTTTTTTTAGATTTTTATGTTTTATAAAAATTCAAGTCCCTAGCGTTTTTGGTTCGTAAGATATTTAGGGTTAACCAATAATAAAGCTATCAAAAGGAAAAAGCTTTGAACGAACTAGTTGAAAACACAAACAATTGCATTCGTTAAGTATACTTAGAAGTATTTTTCATTTTCGGGATGAGTTGTCCTAGGATAAGTTATATCCTGGGATGAATCGCACGGTTTTTTTGACAAGTCAAATGGCCTTTATATATTTGAATACAAACTTATTTAACAGGTAAATTTTTGAACCTTATATAGGTACTTTTTTAAACAGACTTTTTGCATACAGGAGGAAGTTCGTGCGACATAGTCGTGAATTTTATTTAATATTGAAACACTTTATTGGACGAATCCATAACTCCAAAAATCGGCAGCGTATCAGAATTCCGGTAGCGTATATGAAATCCGGTTTTAAAAAATTTCTCCAAAAAGAAGTTTTGAAATCCCGTCTTCTGAAATTCCGATTTTTTTAAATCCCGCTATTTTAAAATCCCGATCAATTACAATCCTGTCAAGTCCCGACAATAACGTTTTTTTTACAAAATACGTGTATTAAACTAAATAACAATAGGAGTTAAAGGTTTGAATGTTAAATTACTTACCAAAATATAATAATATCGAGATTTGTTTTTTTTTTTACTGTACATAAACATTAATATTTGTTTACAACATTAACTCTTGCACAGACAATATGAATCCTACAGCAAATCAAGGTTTTACCAAGCTGTCATTGTTTTTTTTTTAAACATTATATTTGACTTTATATTTTTACTTTTTGATATGTTAAATAAAAGGAATCTAAAAAAATATTTCATTTTTAATTTGTTTAAATTTCGATTTTACAATAAAAAAACAGTTGTTTAATTTTAAAAAAATGCGCGATAATAAAAAAACGTTATTATAAAAAATGCGGATTATAAAAAGCTGGGTTAAAAAGAACCAAGCCCCCAAAAATCTTATTGTTCTCAACTTGCTTTTGATATCCGAGATTTTTTATCATAAGAAAATAAAGGCTCAAAATTTTAAACAACTTATTTTTAAGCGCTTAACAATTTATTAGCAAGCAGTATGCTAAATATTTATCAATTTATTAAGCGACTCCAAAATTTTAAACCTTTATTTTCGTTTTGCTTAGTATAGTGAATTGATAATTTTCATGTCTAAAATCACAGTTTGTTAAAATATACAAAGCAAATACGCTTAAACGGTCCTATTGATTGGAATTCAGAATTGTTGACTGGACTACGGCTCTACCGCTCATAATAAGAATAATTGTACACATTTCATATGGATTTAGCAAATTGCTAAAAGTTAAAGTAGCCATTCCGTAGTTTTAACTTTAGAAAGTTGTTAAAAGATATTAAGATGCTAACATCGTTTAAAATTAGGTAAATCATATTTTAAACTTAAATTAAATCGTTACAAATGTTTCTCCAAATTATGTAAGTGTCAAATTATTAGTTTTCCTAGAATTTATTCTAAAATGTGCTATCTCTTCCGCTCCTTAGTCCAGTTTCTAATATTTTGTCTTTCTTTTCTTCAAAAATTTCGTTCAATATAAATTCACAAAATTACCTTAAAAAAAAAGAACAAAATGTCACCTGCTGTTCTGTGTGCATAAAGCGCGTGGAATCTTCCTTCAAGAATCGAACTCCTAAATCAAACAAATTATTGTGTACCCATGGTAGTTGTTGCGCAATCCAGTTGCTGATATTCTATATACACGACTTGCCACACCGCGACGACGCTCACCGCCAATGACACGTTGATTAATGTCCAGAATTCCTGGGCCAGGGTGCTTCTACTTCAGCTTCAGCTCCAGTGGCATTAAGTGCACTCTTGCTTTTTTGTTTTCTTTCTTAGCCAAACTAGATTAATGCCCACCACCTATGTAGGAGCAGAACATCAGTTCATAGAAAGGCGACACTGGCGGCATCTAGAAGTGCGAAAATCTATCAACGAATCCCTAATTTATGACCCAACTCGAGTTGAGCTGGGTAGAGCATCAGTTCGTTGTGTATGCGAGTGTTTAAGGTTAGGGTGCTTCATCATCATCCTGCGCGGATCGAGATGAGGCTACTTATAGAAAAGACTACTAGAAGTTATGGTTATGGTTAAGGTTTGGGTTTGGGTTTGGGTTTTTGGTTTTGTCCAATCAACCAGTGGTGGTGGATGGATGGCGGAGTGGAGCGGTGGTGGTCGAACTATTGAATATCAATAGAACTTGAAAAAATTCTATATCGTCCTTTATTCCTCCTCATTCTACCTCTTCTCCTTTATTCCTTTTGTTAATTCTTTTCTCCTTCTTTTTTTTTGCATGACTTCTTGTTGATGATGTGTAACTTTGTGGATTCCTTCGGGTGTTGATTGTGGAATTAAATGTAAAATTCCGGGAAATTTTGATTTAAGACCCACGCAAAAGTAACTGAACCCTAAAAAATTCGACATCCCGTTTCGAATTACATTCTGGTCATGCTATGACGATGACGATGACATATTCTACGCCTTTTCTCAGTCCTTAACAAAAATAACAAAGAAGAATAAGGCAGCCAGTATAAGAATCTTGAAGGTTTAGTTTAGGTTTTTTTTTTTGTAGCTTTTTGAACTTCTGGAATGACTTAGAAATTTCAATATTTTTGTAGCCCTTTTTTTAACAGGTTCTGGTATAATACATAGTAAAAGTATAGGAGCATAAGTTTGGAAGTTGATGTTGAAGAAAGTGAAAAACTGGGTTACGCTTCTGTTGTTCTGTTTTAGAGTTTTTGTGATGATGATTTCTTGGAAATCTTTGCGGGTGGTTGACTTCGATATGAGTGATGTATGAATTTAAGTTGGAAACAAGATGCCCATAAGGTGAGAAAAAATGGTAAAACTTAAAACTGACACATATGGGAACATTTAAAAGGTAAAGACTTGTCAAGACTATACTTCCTTAATTTTCAAATGTGCCTAAGACATTGTATATAGTATCATTGCTAATTGTGAGACAATCAGTTTTTATTCAAGGCGAAACAATTGAGATATGATGCTCTTCACTTTTGGAAACAAAATTGACAAACCGTTTGTTAATTATTTGAATACATTTTTACCTTAATTTTGTTTTTTTAATTCAATATTCAAGCTCCTCAAAGCATTGCCTGTTCTAGAAATATATTCAAAGGTTTTAAATTGTTTAATTAGAAAGCAATAATGAGCACTCAAGGTCACTTTTCTCTAATGCGTGTCACTTATCCATGGTCTTCCTCTACTGAGTTTTCCTGTGAGAGTGGATTCGAAGACTTACAGGGCCAGCCATCTCAGTCGTTGGACTTTTACCCTTCTGGCAAAGTCTCGCTCCATTTTCTCCTCCATTCACCTTCGATGCATACGCGACACGAAGAAGTTTTCTATCGAAAAGATTTAAGGTGCTTTCATCCGCTTTTTTCATAGTCCTAGCTGCTGCACCGTACAACAGGACGGGGATGATTAGAGTCTTATATAGCGACACATTGGTTTCTCGAGAAAGGGGTTAAATACTCAATTGATTTCTTAGCTCAAAGAAACAGCTGTTAGCCAGAGTAATTTTTCGTTTGCTCTCAGCGCTGGTGTTGTTTTCTGTGTTCATAGCGGAGCACAGGTAGACAAAGTCCTTAACTACCTCAAAGTTAGGTCTGTCGATGGTGGAGTTTTTACGGAAACTTCGGTGTTGTAGGTTCGTTCTTCATTACAGCATGGACTTTTTTTGCCCTAACTAACCGCTATACCTATTATTTCCGCCTCTACCTCAATATTCCCTAAAACCTTTACTGACATCACGGTAAATTCTTCCGATTATGTCAGTGTCAGTATTTGGACAGACTTTTGAAAGATTGTGCCTCTAGAGTTGAAGTGAGAACTCTGCAGTATTCTTTCAAGGACCATTTTAAATAAATCGCATCACATCAGCTTTTATAAAGTCTTTATTCACATCGAAAGGTTCAATTTAGTTGTTTCCAACCATAATAGAGAAGCGCGAATTCTCCATGGTCTTCCTGCAAAACGGACGAGTTCGGCAGAGGTTTTCCAGGATCTGCAGTTATGTGAATATTTGATCGACTGTGCACTTGTTTTTGGTCTAAGACCACACTAATTAGGACCTATCAGGTTGTTGATGATGGGCTTAAGACATTTACATATTACGACAGAGAATATTTTGTAAACGATGTTAAGAAGAATGATTCCTCTATAGGTGGTGCAGTTTAGAGGGCCTCCTTTTTAAATTCGTGGCGTGCTTTGAAAAGTTCGGCATTCAAGCCATCTGCTCCGTCGCCTTCAGTTTTGATATCGCAACTTTTACATCGTCAAAGTCAACAAGACGGGATTGTTTGCTTTCTTTTGTCTATATTGCATAGATCATCCTACTTAAAAGGGGAGTTCGGTTTATCGTCGCCGCCGTTATACAATCTGCACAAGTAGTTTTTCCATATCCTCAGCATTGACTGCCGTATCACATTTATGTTTCCACTTTCGTCTTTGCCGTATTTTGATCAATGATGTTCAAGTTTATTTCGAGACACCATAACATTCACAAAAACTTACTGTTTGTGGTGTTTAATGTGTTGGTGGAATGATTGGTCTCCACTGCAATGCTGGGCAGAACGCAACAGACAATACTGGCTGCTATAGACCCTTATACTTGACTTTTTCGTTTATCAACTGAGTAACGAAATTGTGCAATATTCACCGCATTATTAGTGATATTGGGCCTCAAACGTTGAAAAACGTATTCTAGCATTAAACCTTCAGATTAGGCTACGACCAATCCAGCCGTATCGTTTATGTGCCAAAAATCCAGAAGAAGATCCAAAAGATTATCAATAGTGTAAATCATTTTTTCAAAGTTCTACAAGCCCTAAAAGCAAACAAGAATTGTACAGCAAGTTCGGTCTAAGCTTGTAGCTTGATGCCACCTTTTAAACAATAGTCAAGCTGAATATGTGTGCTTATGTCAAGTTATGAAGACAAACTTGACATGCTCCCAATTTCATCAAAAAATACTTGTCCCACTGAATCGGAAAAAGGCCTAAATATGTCACGCAATTTTGTACGTGTTTTTTATTTTGGCTTTGCTAACGTCATAAAAACTAAGCAAGTCAGCCCCTCAAAAAAGGTTTTAAAGGGCTTACCTTGAACACTTTACTGGTTGATTATTAGCCATGAGTAAGGCCTGTAATAGTTGTCAGAGTTTCGAGTGCATCGTACTATGTTTTTTGAGCCTTCTTGTAACATGGATGTTAAGTTTGCAAAATAAACGGAGATGATTTAAAAGAGGGGACTTAAGTCACTACCTTGGGGTGCGTCAGGTTAGACAAGAAATTTGTAACATAGAGTGCATCCGAAGCAAAAATTATAAAAATAGTATTCCAAATAAGATGAAATCCATTTGAACACAAAAGGTTCTAAGGCATTTACTTTTGTTAAAATAGACTTTGGTAAATTTATAGGACTTTTTTTTTAAACTTACGATTGAAGCATGGTTTAATTTATAAAAATAAGTTTCAACCAATTTATAAGATGTGCTTTTACTTACTTACTTACTTAAGGTGGCGCTACTTCTCCATCTAGCTCGGTCCCTAGCTAGATGTCTCCAGTTTCACGCTCCAAGTTGGGTGAGGTCACCTTTCCACTTGTGCGCGCCACCTGATCCGCGGTCTTCCTCTACTGCGCTGTCCTGTGGGTGCGGATTCGAAGACTTTGCGGGCCGGAGCATTGGTTTCCATGCGCTCTACGTGACCCAGCCATCTTAGTCGTTGGACTTTTACTCTTCTGGCTAAGTCTACGTCGCTGTACAGCCCGTACAGTTCGCGTTCCATCTTCTCCTCCACTCCCCTTCGATGCATACGGGACCGTAGACCACACGAAGAACTTTTCTCTCGAAGCGACCCAAGGTGCTTTCATCCGCTTTTGTCATGGTCCATGCTTCTGCACCGTATAGCAGGACGGGGATGATAAGGGCAACACTTTGGTCCCTCGAGAGAGGACTTTACCACTCAATTGCTTTCTTAGTCGAAAGAAACAGCGGTTAGCAAGAGTTATTCTGCGTTTGATCTCAGGGCTGGTGTTGTTTTCTGCGTTTACAGCGGAGCCTAGGTAGACGAAGTCCTTGTCCGATTATGTCAATGTCATCAGTATATGCCAGTAATCGGACAGACTTTTGAAAGATAGTGCCTCTAGTGTTGACGTGTGAGCTCTGCACTATTCAAGCACGATGTTAAAAAAATCGCATGACAGCGCATCACCTTGTCTAAAGCCTTTTTTGACATCAAAAGGTTCTGTTAAGTTGTTTCCAACCTTTATGGAGCAGCGTGAATTCTCCATGGTCATCCTGCACAAACGGATGAGTTTGGCAGGGATGCCAAAACTAGACATGGCTCTATACAGCTCGTCCCTGTAGATGCTGTCATATGCGGCCTTGAAATCGATAAAAAGATGGTGGGTGGCGATTTGGTGTTCTTGAGTTTTTTCCAGGATCTGCCGTAATGTGAATATTTGATCAACTGTGGACTTTCCTGGTCTAAAACCACACAAATCTGTAAGATATGGACTTCCGACCATATCTTACAGATAAGTTGGTGCATGCTCCTAACCAGCTTATCCCCAGCTGCTTTAAAGAGCTCGGCATTCAAGCCATCTGCTCCAGCGGCTTTATTAGACTTCAACTTAGATATGGCAATCTTTACTTCGTCTAAGTCGGGAGGACGGGATTGTTGGCTTTCGTCGTCTATATCGAATGGGTCATCCTGCCTGACAGCGGAATTCAGTTCTTCATCGCCGTTATACAGTCTGCAGAAGTGGTCCTTCCATATCCTCAGCATTGACTGCGGTTCCACTATGATATTTCCACTTTCGTCTTTGCAGCCTTCGATTCTAGGTTTATGTACCTGTGAATTTCGTTTCACCTGTTCATAAAACTTTCGAACCTCATTCCTGCTTTTATACCTCTCAACATCTTCGACCGCACGCTTCTCATGCCCTCTCTTTTTCCTTCTGAGAAGTCGGCGTTCCTCTCGCCTCTTCTGCTCATAGAGCTCACGAGCAGCTCTCGTCCTTTTATTCAGCGCCGCTTTGCGTGCCTCTTGTTTGGCTGCATTTGCCTGCCGACATTCCTCATCAAACCAGGGGTTCCTTGTTGGTGGCTGTTTGAAACCCGGCACATCAGAGGCGGCTTCTCTGATTGCATCTTGGCAATGCTGCCACTGGTTTTCGATACATTGTGTTGGCGGCAGAGAACTTCGAGAGAGGTTACTTGTAACTCGGTCGGAAAAGGATTTGACGATCTCTGGCGATTGTAGCCGTTCGACGTTGTATCTTCTCCCAGCACCTCCCTGTCTTGCCTTGGGTCTGGAAATCAGACCCAAGGCAAGACAGGAGGCTACAACGAGGTAGTGGTCCGAGTCGATGTTAGGGCACTGCTCATATGTTTTGTCTAAGAGCTCGAAGAACATATCTTTGGTGTTGTCGTCTTTCTCTTCTGTGGGGGCGTGCGTGCATATCAGGCTAATGTTGCCGAATTTAGCCTTGATGCGTATGGTCATGAGGCGCTCATTGATGCACCTAAAGCTCAAGACTTCTTGCCTAAGTCTGGCTCCGATGACGAATCCGCATCCAAATAAGCGCTGTTGGTTTTCGTGGTAGCAGTCACCATAGTAGATATCGCAGTTTTTCATCCTCTTTTTGCCCGGCCCAACCCATCGTATTTCCTGGATGGCGGTGAAGATGTGCTTTTAGAAGTTGACATTTTCAATGAAGCAAGAAGACAAAAAAAAACATAGAAAACATTTTACATGCCTTTAGTAAAGATTTAAATTTTTTAAAGTATGAGACATTGGTGTGTCATTATTTCCCGCCCTTATTCATAACATTAATTCGAAGTAGCAAAAACCGAAGTAGATAACAAAAACCTTTTCCCGATTCATGGCGCCACATCAAGTTTGTATGTGTACAAATCGATATGTAAATCTTAGTAACATTCCATTTAACGGCACTGTTGCCAAAGTAGTTCAAAAACTCAACTTTTGTAGGAAAATAGCGCAAAATAAACAAATACTTTGACCAAATAATTGCCTCACTGATTTTACCAAATCATTGTCTCACTGACAATGTAAATGTAAAATCACACCACGAACATAGGCGCCGTGAAATAAAAGGCAATTGAAATAAGATCAACTTTAAAAAATTAATTAATTTTTGCATGTTGCAGTTTGACAAATTGAAAAAGGTCAAATCATTTTGAAAAATAAGGTTAACTTATTTCTATGGTGAGCTATGTAAGGTATGCATTGCAACCTACCCCCTGCTTGAGCACACTATAAGATTTGGAGGGAAGTGAGATTGAGTGGAAACAAAGTTTGAAAAATAAGGTTAACTGAAAGTGAAATAAAACCACTGTGGGGTTATGTCACTTTGTTGAAGTTTTTTAAATGTGGCCTTATTTCGTATGGCTTTATTTCATGCTGCACCAATATGTAAACACAATTATTTGCACTTAACTTGAAAATGTTTAGTTGACCGAATAAATAGACACTGACAGTTACATAATAAGTGTGCGTTCACAAATTAAATTACAAAATTAAAAAAAAGTCCCTATTAGAAAACCTGATATTTAAAACCTTCTAAATAGTAAAAATCTAATCCCTTAACAATATTTCGGTGGACTTAATAGTTGGTGAAGAGTTTGTTATAAGCTTTCACGTACAACGTATTCATTATAATTCACTTAAACACGCCGCAGATCTTAAGCAGGATATGGCAGTTGCGAGTTTAACCAGAGTTAAGAATATAACTTTAAAGAATCGATAAATAAAGAACCTACTTAAGTTCAAAATAAACACTTGGGGGGAGATTTTGGAATAAACGTATCTGGCAACATTCCAGTTTTAGGAAATAATTCTTGATTTTTGTTTAAGACTCATGTGCCTTGCATAAAGGTACACTACACACCTATTTGTAGTTTTGATGTCGGTGAAAGGTAACAATTAAAAACAATGCACTTCGGTGAACGAAGAATGGAAAACAACAGCAAAGACAACACCACTTTTCAGTACCTTACCTATAGAAGTAAAAGTCAAGGGAAGATTTAGCATATATTATTTATGTGGCAACAACCACATTTGGTAGGTATACCTGAGGTGGAAGGTATATATATATCTTCCTTCATTTATAAGCTTTGTTTTAACGCCTTATGAGCAAGCAAGCCATCAGCTTCTTCATCATCATCAGGTTCTTCAAAAAAAAACTTGTTGTATTTAGATATGTACCTGTACACAACCTGTCATACATTTATATGTATTTGTTAAAGCCTTTTGTCTCATCAGAAATTGAATCGATTTATTGCAATTAAATTCGAATTAAGGGCAAGCAACCATTAAACAAAGTGCATGAAGTGCATACAAAAGTGCAATAAGGCATGTAGAGTTTGAAATTAACAAAATTATATAGTGCGGTAAAAAAGACACAATTTTATGTTGAAAATAAAGCCAGCTGTTATATGAGATGTTTTTCATGGCTTTCGATAGCGCGTTATATGGCATGAGGATGAGGAAGTGGTTCAATATAACATAAAGGGTATTGATATGCTTCGTATAAAAGTTTGTTATATGGTAACAGGGTCATTTCGTAACATATTTGTTTTGGTTTTAGTCGATATAAAAGGATGTAATAAATTTGAACTATAAAGTTTGCAAAATCTTAAGCCTGTAGGAAACGATTATTATAAAGTGAAGGCTTTGATGTAAAGGATGTTTTGTTTTTAGACGTATGGTTTTGCATATATTAAGCTTCATGTTATTGCCAAGAATTTAGCTCTATAATAAAAATATTGTCTTTTAAAATAATTTCGGGAAAGTGGGCCACTTGTGATTGCTTCAAATAAATTCCATCCGAGAGGCCAAATTTTGTATGAGTTTTAACAGCATTTTGGCCGCATTGCAAATGGGATGCCAATATACAGTTTTTTAGAATTCTTTATGGGGGAAATTTTATATGACACTGTTTGTTTATAATTCTGCAGGTATGTCCTATGATCTGTATTTCAATACACTGTAAATTTAGAATATCAGGCGATTGGCAAATTAAGTCATGAAAATCTTCTTAATAAGTTAAATTGAACTTGACGGATGTTTTGTTATTTAGATTTCGTCATATCTTAAAGCAATATATTATAGCATCACGTTCAGGAAACAACGTGTAGCCGATGCCTTCTGAAGCGCCCGAACGAACTTATCCCGGAATCCGCACCGCATCTCAAAGTAAAGATGAGATCATTGCCGCAATAAAAGCACTTAAAGCAGTATTCACATGAGTGCGACCAACGAAGGACAAATGAATTACAAAATCTAAGTTTATATACGTTTGAAGACATATTTCCTTACACATTCTTAACAAAACCATAGCAATATAGTTTCTATTTGATATCTGATGCTTACTTTAACTTTTCAATATCATATATAAATAAATTTAAGGAAACAAATTTATTCGTCGCGAAAAAAATTGTAGTTGATACGAACTGTCAAACTGTATTCGCGTTCCACATTATCCACACTAGCAACGAATAAAATAATCACGCGTACTTAACCTAAAAAAATCATTCTTGTTTTGGTTTCGGTTATCAAAGTCAAACTTCATTCGCGACGAATTAAAAACTCTCATGTGAAAAAAATGTCAAACTTGACGAATTTTCGTTCATTCGTCGTCAGTTGGTAGCGCTCATGTCAATACTGCTTAAAAGCAACAAATCGGTACGACTTGATGGAATTCCTGTAGAGCTTTTACAAGCAGCGCCAACTTCATCAAGCGAACTGCGTCATCCGCTCATAAAAGAAGCCTGGACCAACGAAAGCTTCAATGATGAGTGGAAAAAAGGAATGATCGTCAAGCTCCCAAAAAAAGGTGATCTTAGAAAGTGCGAAAACTGGAGAGGAATATGCGTTCTACCTGCCGTTGCCAAAATAGTAGCAAAAATCATACTGCAACGCATCAGAGAACACCTTGAGGCCGCACTCGATGCCGAACAAGCAGGATTCCGCTTTGGACCCTCCAGTATTGATCATATCAACATCCTGTGGATCATTATTGAGTAGTGCGGTGAATATCGAGCATGACTACACCTGCTTCGAGAAGACCTTTGATAGCGTCAACAGGAAGTACATCTGATGGTTAACTTTGCGGAGGAGATGCATAACAGAAAACCGAATTGCTATTATTAAAGCAACATATGATAGATACAAGTGTCACGTTCTGCACGATGATGGTAGGTTGTCTTATTTACTTACTCACCCTCACCCAACAAACTTTTCCATCTAGCTTGGTCCATAGCTTCATGTCTTCAGTTCCGCGCTCTAATTTAGGTGAGTTCACTTTCCACTTGTGCGCGCCAGCTTCCTCTTCTGCGCTGTCTTATGGGTGTGGATTCGAAGACTTTCCGGGCCGGAGCATTGTTTCCATGCGCTCTACGTGACCCAGCCATCTTAGTCGTTGGCCTTTACCCTTCTGACTAAGTCTACGCCGCTGTACAGGCCGTAAAGCTCGTCGTTCCATTTTCAACAAGCCTTGGATGCGGATGGTAGGTTGTCAGATGCTTTTGAAATCCGTAGTGGAGTCAGGCAGGGCTGTATTCTATGGCCAATATTGTTTATCAGGTACAGAGGGATACAATGGACTTTGACATCCTATTTAAAGCACTTGGATTACACGGACGATGTTTGCTTACACTCTCATAGGATCATGAAATTCCATCAAATGACAACAAGAGTGGAGAGAGAAGCAGAAATCGTGGGGCTAAAAATTAATTACGGCAAAACAAAAATGATCAGCCTCGGAAACCGACCATCCTCTCAAACAAATATTTCCTCGCAGCCGGTGGAAAAGGTTGAGAGCTTTCAATACCTTGGAAGTATCGTATCGCTTACAGAAGGGACCAAACTAGACCTCATCTGCAGCATTTAGTATACTGTCAAAAATTTGGAGGAATAACTCTATCAGCTTAAGAACAAAGCTTTACGACTGTTTCCCATAAATGTCGAATCTGTGCTTTTTTATAGGAGCAGCACTTGGAAGGTTACTTCAGCCATAACGAGAAAGCTGCAAACCTTCGTGAATAGGCGTCTTCCCAACATCTTAAGGATTTTCTGGCCAAACCAAATATGCAATGAGGTCCTTCAAAGAGAGACAGGTCAAGAACATATAGACTCTATTATACGAAGGTGTAAGTGGCAACGGATTGGAAATACCTACGCTTCGAAAAGGTACCGACTGCATTCCAGGCCAAGCAATGCAGTGGAATCCGCTCACACAAGAAGGCAGAAGAGCTGGACGACCGAGAAGCACATGGAGCAGGACAGTCGAGGCGGAATCAGCGTCACTAGGTAAGATTTGGAGGGAGCTGAAACACATCTCCGGAAACTACACACGGTGGCACTTAGGTGTAAGAGAGCCTCTTTTCCCCTTAAGGGGCTTAAAACGGACTTAACAGATCTGAGGGGCTAAGTAATTATGGCCCTATGCCCCTTAAAGGTTTCCAACGAACTTACCTAGGTAAGTATGTTCAGCTGTAACCATTAATGTCAATTTAAAATCAATTCTGGTGTTCCACAAGGGAATCATCTTGGTCCAATGCTGTTTTTTTATTTATTAATACTTTGCCATCTGTTTTAAATGATTCTATATGACTAGTCTATGCAGATGATGTTGACATTTTTTGAACTTTAACTCCTTCGAAGATTGTTAGGAGCTACAAGAATATCTAAATTAGTTTTAGGAATGGTGCAGTAATTTTGTTTGATTTTAAATATTGACAAATGTAATCCAATGTGTTATAAATGCAAATATTTCAATAACTTAAACATGGCAGAGGAGTCAAAAAAAGTGGGTCCCCCGTCTGTCTGTCTGTCGCCCAACAGCCCAAACTATTGGATTCAAAGATTTAAATAAAAGTTTTAATCAGATTCTAGGAAGAATTTTTTAATTTTTTTAAGACTAAAAATTGCAGTTGTCTCCATACAAATTTGTTGATCCATAATCCAAAATTCGAATTTTTTAAAAAATTAACCGATTCATGATAGCATGACAGTCCCACTCACTTTAAACTTTAAAACTTACAACTTTTGAGGAACACGAAAACTACAAGTTTATTCAGATAATATTAGCAACTGTTATTAACAACCAGACTATTTACAGTAGTTTGAAATGCAGAATTTTTAACCTTACATGTGTTTTATAGAGGATTTTGACCCCATCACTGAAGATAATTTTTCGATGAAGATTCGGATCAAGTTGATTCATTCAAGATTTTAAATACAACTTTTCTATACATATATCGATCCTGCTTTAACTGGACTTTAAAAGCCTTACGATTTTAAATGTAATGTTGTATTCCAAAAATATTGACAAACCTGAGTTTTTGTCAATAGGGACTTCAAAAGAATTATTCCAGCAATGAACACGGTTTTGAAGCTTGACCACACAGTTATTTTGCATCATTCTATTTCAAGTAATGGCTTAGATTTTTTATTGTAAAACATCAAAAATTGACAGCTTCAAAAATTACGTATCTTACAATTAAATTTGAAAATATTTGGGCATAAAATCTGAATTGCCAGACGCATTAGTATTAGAATATATTCAAATATTCCAATCTTGGTAAGAAGAAATTGACAGACTGGCGGAATAAAAAAGTACTTACACAAACAAATTCGTCAGGTCTAATATTTTACGTTTAAAAACTGATTTGCTTTAAAATAATTTTATGGAACGAAAAATGACATTTTTGACATCGTTTACTGCTTAATTGGAGTAACTTATGAAAAACTTCTACGGAAAACAGATTCGACTTCAATAATTGGTCGAAAAAATGCGCTGAATTCGAATATTGCCTTCCAATAGTTTCATAGTTTTTTTCAAAAATAATTTAGGAGTTAATTTTGGTACTGATTTCCACATCGGGCTTTGATTTTAAATATATCTGCTTTAATTTTTAAAATACCCCCTTTAAACATTATTCTTATATTTGGAGTTCTAACAACTTATGACGATTTTTCGAAAATATATGAAACACTTAAAATTTATGAAAATAAATACTTTATGAACTAAGGTGGCTTCAAAAATCCTTGTATGTGTACATGTTTTTTAACTTCCCATAGTAATTTTAATCGGTCCGATTTCTCGAATTGAAAATTTTGACATTTCTCGACGTTTTTTTATGGAATCGAACTATTTCATCGTATGTAAAATATTGTTGATAATTTTCAATTTTTTAAGAATAATTCAAATGACATCTTGAGTTTTGAAATGTAATATCTCAAAATATTGATTTGCTTGAGTAATTTTGGAGTCGGATTTGAATTAATGTAAAATCCTATCGGAAAACTACAATTTTATTGCCAGTAACAAAGCCTTGTAGACCGGTGTTATTATTGTTTGCAAACTTTTCGAAGTTCTTAAAATCTTGAAGACTTAACAATGGTGTTTTACACCTCCGGAAATAACCTGGAGTCTAACTTTGAGTATTCCCAAAAATTCAAACAATGCAAAAGTTTCGAACTTTTCTCACAAATTCTTTTAGACTCTTTTTTTTTAAACCCCGGCTTTTTGTTAATCTCGTCTATATACGGTAGACCCCGTTGGTTGGCCGTTGCATACCTAACATCCCGCATACATTTAGCTAAGGTATATTTAAAATATTTCTTTTGCACTATGTTGGAAAATGTTCAAACTAATTAGTTCAATAGGCGGAAAGCATTTGTTCACCATCCAGTCTAGATTGTGGCAGTTTTCAACCAGAGGGGCATAGGTATAAGGTATGTGTTGTGGTCGGTTTTGGTATGGATGGTGGTGCGAAGGCGGTAGCAATGATGGTACTCCTGCTGAATACGCTTCGCTGTCATCACATCGTCGCTCGTTGTCGTCGTCGATGTCGGTCGACGTCGATTGTCTTTTTTATTGCCATGGGTTCTCACCACGGTCGACGACGAAAACGACGCAACGACGATGAGGCAACAACAGACTATATAGAGGTACCTCTTATACCTTTGGCTATGCTAAAACCCCTCCCCCACCCCTAAAATTGGTTTTCTTTAGTGCGATTTGCAAAAATACCTGTTCATGAATGTGTTCACAGGTATTTTCGCACCTCATTTGGGTGTTTATCTTTTGGGCTTGTTCTTCGTCTTATTATATTGAGTTGAGTTGAGGTTTCTTTTCTGTTTTGAGAGAATGCATAATTCGGATTTATAACGTTCGCTTCCGCCGCTTTGCCCGCCACCACCTTCGTCAACAGAAAACCAGAATAGAGACATCACTTAAAAGTGCTATAAACCGGAATATTCGTAGGTACCTTCGAGTATAAGAAGTCGACTTTGAAACATATGACACACTCCGTGGAACTCTGAAGAGGTACGGGGCCTGATGGCCCTCTGATAGAGTGCGATAGGAATCAGATATAGGTAAGGGAAAGAGGCAGCCTTTATTCCCACTCTTATAGGTTTTATAGGTAGGTTAGGTATAGACCATTGGGGTACCACCACCACATCATACCTTGAATGCTGCTCCTCCAAACAACATCGAAGAACTCCATCAGCTTGTTCCACCGCGCGACTTTATACGACCAGTTGACATTATGATCGAATTAACCAGCTTGAAGGGTGTGAATGTGCATATCGAACGAGTGCAAGAACCAGGAGTAGGAATAAGCTGATGAACGACTCGACTCGATTCCACTCGATTCGACTAGACGACGACGACCATGTCGCTCGTCGTCGAATGTCGAATATATTCCACGCCGCCGTACGGAGGACGCGGAAGGACGCACGAACAGAGACTCATGAACCGTATTGGGTTACATTTATGCGCGATGATTATTAATATTTTTGTATTTTTAAGAGTTTTTGTTTTATTTTTATTTCAAGATTGATGGTTTTGCTTATTTTTCTACTATAATATAAGACAGCAAATAAGGCACCCTCAAAATTGGAGGGGTTCTTTCTGGTGACCATCCATCAGAAGTGGGATATTGAAAACCAAAGCAAAATAAAGTGCCATGCAAAAATGATGTGAGAAAATAAGTGAAACACGGGAGTAAATATTGACAGCTTGTCATTTCGCATAAATATTGTTTTTGTTCTTCTTATCTGCTCTTAAGTTTTGATGTGGATGATTTCGACTTATGACAACGTTTGTTTTTTTTTTATTAAATTATTTTTACACCATAGGGTCTAAGAAAATCGGAATTAGAAGGTATCATAAAAAGTTGTTGACGTGAAATTAAATGTGGACTTTGATTTTTTTTTTCTTTTTTGGTATTGGCAACATAAAACACTCCATACAAATTATGGTTTTTGCCCAGAAATTCCTTTCAATTCCATTTGGAAACACTTAAATCATTTTTAACTTTTTTTTTTGTTGTAATTTTCCTCTATCGTTATAAAATATTTAACTTTCCATTTTAAATTATTGAATAATTTTTTACATTTTTTCTCAGCTACATACATATATCTAAAAAGATGTCTACTTCAAAAAAATGTTGCGTTTCAAATTATGAACTCAATAAACTCAAATGTAGAAAGAACTACAAAAAAAAGAATTTCGTAAGTTTTCTTGACAAACTGTTATTATGAATCTTAAAACAAATCGATTTAACGTATCGAATTTCTGGAGAGTCATTCCGTAGTTTTTAAAACGATTATTATTTACGTTATCGTCAATAATTTTGTTCACATAACTTTATCACTAACGTCTCGTCAACCGTTTTCAGTACAAAATTGTTCACTCCTCTGATACTGTAACTGAAATACCAAAATGAAAGATGATGCTTGTAACCTGTCAATCATTAGTATACTCTTCGCCATCCAAAGTCTCAATAGTTACAGAAGATCTTAATATGTTGTTTTTAATTTGGCGCCCCGTGGCTGCCATTTTGTTTGTGTGACATCTGTCAAATATTTTTTGTATGCCAAATCATCATGGCAAGTAACACCATTGAATAGAACGTTCAAATGATAAAACTTTATTATTAAAAAGAGTGTTAGTTAACGCAAACGTTACGAGCATTACCACGTAGAGCGTGGTGGGCCTTCACAGTCGACTCTTCAACCAGTAAATAATCAGCCAACACCGGTACGTTCAAGGAACGGAAGATCGGCCGAGAACATCGCTGCGTCCGTGAAAGTGGCAGTCTATTCCTCGCCTCCCTCGTGCACAAGAACTCGGTCTTTCGCACACTTTAACTTGGGTGTTTTTTCGTCGGGACTTGGGCCTTCCCCGAACAAGATCCAACTGACCCCAGGAGCTCAAATTTCATAACCATATATAACGTCGTTTGTTCGCTTATTTGGATTCGAATCGTTTGGAATAGGACGCAAGGTTCACCAGGTGATAATGCACCCCCAAAATGTTACCGTTTGGTGTGGATTTTGGGCCGGTGGCGTAATTGTTCAGTACTTTTTTGAAAACGACGTTAGTAAGGCGGCCACCGTCTACGGCGAGCGCTACATCACGATGATAACTAATTTCTTATGACCCAAATTTTCAAGCAAGCCAGAAATACCTGCAAACCTCATATTCGAAGGACCAAATTTTTACAATACCAAAAATATTGGCAAAAAATACTGTAATTTCTTAATCACAGTCACAATTTTTGGTCATTTGTAAATTTAATCCTTGGTTCCTACGCTCGTTGTCAATGACACTCCATTTGTTTTCCGCCACCAATTAAACGCTTATGTTATGACTCTGCTAGTACTTAAGTGCGTTACTGATTTATGGGACCAATCTTTTTTCGCACTCGTACTTTCTTCATTCGGAAAGTAATTACTTTGGATCATTCTATAAACATAAGTAGAATTGGACGGGTTCAAGTCTAAAAACTACAGAATAAATGCTGGTGTTCACCAGGGCTCCGTTTAATATCCAACACTCTTTCTTATGATCTCCTGCCTACAACCTTTAATACGATACATTGTTTCGCTGTGAAAAGAACTCTTAGCATTTCATATTCGTTTTTAGACTTACGTCCCTCTTCTTCGAATTTAGAACTACAATCACAAAATATGATAAGCTCATTTTTCAATCGAGAGTCATTTTTCAAAAAATAATAGGAAAGAAAGAATTTAGTACTTCGAAAACTCATTGCCGTCTTGTATCGTTAAAGTTTTATACGTAGAGCATTAAAATTGATTGGTCGCTTGAACATCGACGTTAAGTTTCTTTTCTAACCCTTTTTGTACCGTTATTTTAACGATTTATGTTCTAGAACAATAGCCAGTTGCATTTCTCCCTTTAAACAGTTCAACTGTAATACTCGCGCTTCTAGGAATTCTCATCAGTATACCCCCGAACTCAACTTAGGCCGTGCTGTCAAGTACAGAAATTCGTTTTTTAGTGATACTACGCGAATGTGGAATATCTTACCACACACTGGTAATTTTTGATTTACAAAATGAATTTAGATTTTAAAATAAATTGTATACGACATTAAAATTGTCTTAGGATATTTTAATGCCAAGCTAGGAGAAGAAGACATCTTTAGCGGCATAATCGGGAGATACAGCCTGCACGACACCACCTCCGACATCGGATTCAGGCTGGTCGATTTCGCTGCGGGGCGAGTCGTAGTACGCAATTTACGCATCTTAATATCCACAAGGGGACATGGAAATCTCCTGATCAATCAACCGTCAACCAGATTGACCACATTGCGATCGACACACGACACTTCTCCAGTATCCAGGATATCCAAACATTCCGAGAGGCCAAAATTGACTCGGACCACTACCTCGTCGTAGCCAAGGTACGGCTAAGGATATCCCGATCCAAGCCAAAACAAGGAAGTACTGTGAGAAGATTCGACGTTAGACGGCTACAATCGGAAGAGACTGCCATGTCCTTTTGCGATCGAGTTTCTAATAACCTCTTAAGGAGTCCTATGCTGCCTGCATTAAGCATTGAAAACCAGTGGCAACATTGCCTTGCAGCCATCAGAGATGCCGCTTCTAAAGTGCTAGGTTTCACACGGCCACCACAGCGAAGCCCCTGGTTTGACGACGTATGCCGAAAAAGCGCACGCAGCGAAACAAGAGGCATACAGAACGGCACTGCACAAAAGGACTAGAGCTGCTCGTGAGCTCTACGAGCAAAAGAGGAGAGAGGAACACCGGCTTCTTAGACGGAAAAAAAGAGAGCATGAGAAGAGCGCGATCGAGGAAATAGATTGATGTCACAACAGGAATGAGGTTTGTAAATTTTACCAAAAGGTAAAAAAACCTCCCAAGGGTACCAGCCACGAACCAAAGCCTGTAAAGACGATTAGGGGAACATCGTAGTAGAACCGCAGTCGATGCTGAGAATATGGAAAGATCACTTCTCCAAATTATATAACGGCGATGGCGAACCGAATTCCGCTGTAAGGGAGATTGAATCACTCAACCTCGGCGACGCAGATCAACAATTCCGCCTACCCAAAGATAGCTATATCTAAACTTCAGTCAAACAAAGCTTCTGGAGCAGACGGCATCGCTGCCGAACTACATGCGACTTCTTCAACATCGTTCTGGAAAGAATTGTGCAAAACTCAACTGTCAACACTAGAGGCACAATCTTCCAAAGGTCCATCCAATTACTCGGATAAGCAGATGATATTGACATAATTGGAAGATCAAAGCGTGATGTCAGTGGTGCGTTTTTGAGCATTGCGACGGAAGCGAAGAAGATGGGTTTATTGGTCAATGAGGGCAAGACCAAGTTATGCTGTCATCAAAAAGGACATTGAACAAAACGTCACCATGGACAGCTTTAACTTCGAGGTAGTTAAGGACTTTATCTACTTAGGCACCGCTATTAACACAGACAACGACACCAGCGCTGAAATCAAACGAAGAATAACTCTTGCAAATCGCTGCTGCTTTGGTAATTAGAAGGTAAAGTACCGCCCTCCACGCTACCTCGACTCAACGGTCAAAATATTTGTGAGTTATACTCGACCCTAAACTAAACTGGAAACTAAATATTGAAGTACGGGTTAAGAAGGCCTTTGTTGCCTTCTGCCATCCAGAGAAGATTGGGAGGACGACATCGTGTCGATAGGTTTTGACACAACCATCTTTACTGACGGCTCAAAGATGGAGTGCGAAGTTTGTTCTTTGATCTTTTCTGAGTCCATAAATGTAGCTAAATCCTTTAGGCTTCCTGACTTTAATAGCGTTTTTCAGGCTGAACTGCTGGCAATAAGGGAGGCATGTAAGATACTTAAACAAAACCCAAACCAAAACCGAAATGCGGCTATCTTTACAGACAGTCAAGCAGCTGTCAAAGCCATTAACTCGGGCATATCCTCATCTAAATTGGTCCAGCAATGTTGCGATGAGCTTGCCAGCCTGAATATTAACCTTGGTGTCACCCTGATCTGGGTTCCGGTTCATAGTGGTATCGTGGGAAATGAACGGGCTGACGAGCTATCCAGGCAAGGATCGGCCCTTCAAAGCTCACTTGCGGAAATGGTTGACATTCCTCTTGGTGCTATGAAGGGTAAAATATTTTCTATATACCAACCTTAATCAAACCGAAGGTGGAGCAATTTATCCAACTGCATTATGTCTAGGAAGATATGGCCCACCTATAATAAAACCCGTACAAACGATCTTCTATGCAGGCCAAGGCAAGACATAGCCAGGATTAATGCGGTTTGTACCGGACATTGGCCCATAGGAGTTCATGCAGAGAAGTTGGGTATCTCCTTCAACACCTTTTGAAGGAGATAGAGACCTAATCTTTTTTCTTAATGCGACAAAATGGCTCGAACATAATCGCTATGAAGCTTCTCTATAAATCTATCCATTTCAATCAAAGGTCAAACGAGTTTTTGGTATCAAAACGGCGCACTACAGCGCTTATTGGAAATCAGGCTAGGTTGCCTTAAGATCGCCATTTCTACCTAATTACCTGCTTAAAAACTTTTATCTAAGACAAAACAAAAACTGTCAAAACTGTCTACCTTTTAAAATTGGTAGCTTATAAAAGTTCAAATTTTCAAATACGAATTTATGATAAGTGTGGTATCCCCTATGACTGAAAGTCCACCTTGCATTTGAAAGTTTTTTTTTCCTGTAAAAGAAAATTATAAAAAAAAGTCGAATGACTTATACTTACTTCAAAAATTGACTTTAATGACTTAACTTAAATCTAATGTAATCGATTTCACTTCTTTAAACAAAATAAATTGGGTGGCGCAACAGTCCGTTTGAGAACTAGGCCCTAGTGACTGACAACTCTCAACCATTCCTGTGTGCGAGAACTGTTGTCAGGGATGAAAGGGACCTACAGTTTTAAGCCGATTTCGAACGAAAAATTTGAGAAAGCACTTTTCATGACAAGAATTACTCTTGGAGAATTTGTCAATTCCTCGCAAGAGGCAGTAGGTACCCGTGAAAAAAACTTTAGGTGGCATAGGCAGGGATCGACCCCAAGACCTCTCGCATGACAGTCCATCGCACTAACCATCATGCTACGGGTACTACTTCACTTCTTCAAATGAATTTCAATCAGTACTTTGAAAATGAGTAACGACTTTTGGTTTTAAACTCCAGCTAAATAACAAGTCCTAATTCGGTATAATAAAAGGATTTAGTCAATTGAGTTATTGAGTTTCTAAATCTTCAAATCAACACTCAGTTAGTTATCAGACGTTAGTGTAATATATAGGAAAACGTTTTATTTTAATCTGAAGAATAAATAATAATTTAATGTACAATTGGCCGTACATCAATTATTTCTGAAATCCACAAAGATTATATACGCTCCTAATCTTTCAAACCGAACAGTCCTCGTACAGTACAGAACTTCATTATACCCATTTTCACCTTAACTGATGATGGCAGCTACTGAAATTATATTTTAAATTTACAGCGCTAAAGTACGAATAGCATATGACAGGTGGCGCGAGAGCAAGTTTCAATATATATGTACTATACTCGTACCGTGCGTCGTCGCGTCGCGTCGCGTCGTCGTCCTACCTATGCGTAGCGTATATAAGAGTAATTCAATCTCGTATTTAATTTCAATTTCACGCAGCACCTCATTTTCATTAAATAATGGTAATCGTATTGCGAGTCGCTCCGTGCTTACACTGTGTTTACTCACGGTAATTTGCTGGTCAGTAAAATGAGTTACGGTGACAAAGCATTCCGAGACACATTGTATGTATAGGTCGCATCGTCGCGGTCGTCGTAGTATACACAAGTTGATGCAACTAAATATGCTGTTTACCTCTAAAATGAACACCTAATAAAATATTAATTTTAATTACATTTCGTTTCGTTTCCAATCGAATTTTAATGTTAAGCTTGTCGGGTCGGTTTTAGATTGGTCATATTTGTATGTACCTGGCCTGGCCACGGGATCTGCACCGAGTCGCGTCCGTCCGTTCAACTAAATTTAAAGAATTATGACTTCAGTGGCTGAATTTCCTTCACTCGATATCGCTCTTCTATGTCTTTTAAACTGAGTTATGCTGGGGGGTAAATGCATTACGACATTAATACGGTAGCTGTTTAAAGACCGCTGTTAAGACTGGCTCCAACAGCTTTTTGATGGGAGCACAATTTCATAGGTCTGTGGTTATTATTTACGAGAGTCTATATAGATACATATTTATGTATGTTCCTCCGTAAAGATTGCATCATGACTATCAAGAGGGGGGGGGGGTTAATATTGGTTTAAGGGAGACAATAAATAAATTGCAATGAAAATGTCCACGCAATATTGTATGCAGATGTAGATGCAACGTACCTACCTGCAATATTGTTTTTGAATTCCTTTTTTTGGTGTTCATTCTCCCTAAATGCGTAAGCGAATGAGTATAGCTTTGTTCACGCACTTTTGTCATGGTGGGAGGAACTGCTATGCGTTCTAAGATGGAAAATGTGGTTTTGTGGTCGGAATTTTTCAAAAGCATTCTAAACTTACGAGTAGATGTGTGGAAAGGTTTTGATTTGAAAAAATGTGCAAACTGATGCTGAACTGATACTTAGATATGAGGAATTTTGTCATTTTATTAGGGTGCATATGCTTATAACATTTAGGATGTCTTGAAAGGGTTAAGCATTATAAGAATAACAATGGTACAGCCACTTGGACATCTTACCTTTTTATTACGCTACCAGAATCTTATGACAAAAAAATAAAACAACAATACAGCACTCATGGAAACTCTCCAGCATTTCTTCGTTTTATTGTATAGCGTCTTGACGCAATAAAGGAGGCAATCATCAGATGGAATAATATCACCAAAATCTTTCCTATTCTAGAATTAAAGGGCTACAGCTTGCTATCTCTAAGCTCGATAATCAATGTCATAACTGGGCAATATCTAACAGGTAGGAATGCCAGCAACCTAGGCGTATTCTCAAGTGACTTTTGCAAAATCTGTATGGACGAGGAAGAGGGGCAAACATTTGTTCACCAAAATGCAAGACTTACCTAGGATAATTCTTCTATAACGATCTAAACGATCTCAATCACATTAACATAATCAGTTTTTCACGTTTCGTAAAGGACTCAAACTGGTTTCATTGAGGTAAAAAGAAAGCTTCAAGATTCATGTGGTATCACAATTGACCATTAAACTGACCTATATGTGTCTACTCCATCATGGAGAGTCACTTAAACAAACTCAACCTTACCTTTGTTCTATTGTAAAGCTATTTTAAAAAAACTTTGCTTGCTTTATCTTCAGAATGTCAAAAAAATATCGGGTGAGTAAAAATCTTTTTCGATATTTTTGAGACATTCCGAAAAATCAGTGATTAGTACGATTTACAGTGGGATAGCTGTTCATCTGGAAATAGTTGGAGATCTCACAACTTCATTGTTGTTGGGTGCTCTGGGGTGCTTCATCATCAAGCGAAGCCTTTGCCGTACCATATATAATGATAATGCTACAAATTATTATGGGGTACGTAACGAGCTGGGGGCTTTTTATGAGATTTTTTAAAACCAGCTATCTAAATCCGAAATTATGAAAACTTGCTTTAGACTTGGCCACATCTTAACAGGTATTTCACTTCTTACAATTCCTGGGCCAGATCTGTGCGATAAAAATGTATCTTATCTAAATCCTTGGCAGAAAGTGCAATGGCTTATGCAACAATTTTGGCACCGATGGAAGAATGAATACCTTCACACTTTGCAGCAGCGAAATAAATGGAAAAGGGAAAACTTGGGTTTCAATTAATGGAAGCTTGAAATGGAAGCTTGCTATAATCATAATTTTATCCTGGAACCGATGACACTTTTGCAGTGGTTACTTTTAAAACTGCTACTTTTATTTTTTAAAGAGCAGTTGCTAATCTTTTTTAGTACCCGTGGAATGATGGTTAGTGCGTTTGAATGTAATGCCAGAGGTCTTGTGACTTAAGTCAAACAAAGCTGCTGGAGCTGACGGCATCACCGCCGAACTATTCAAAGCAGCAGGCGATGACTTGGTAGGGAGCATGCACCAACTCATCTGCAAAATTTGGTCGGAAGAAAGCATGCCCGATGAGTGGAATCTCAGCATAGTGTGCCCGATACATAAGAAAGGAGACCCTCTAAACTGCGCCAACTACAGAGGCATCAGTCTCCTTAACATTGCGTATAAGATCTTCTCTGCCGTATTATGTGAACGTCTGAAGCCATTCGTCAACAACCTGATTGGTCCTTATCAGTGTGGCTTCAGACCAGGAAAGTCCACTATCGACCAAATATTCACACTACGGCAGATCTTGGAAAAAACCCAGGAACCTCAAATCAATACCCACCCTCACTTAATCGAATTTAAAGCCGCGTATGACAGCATCTACAGGGAATAGCTCTACCGAGAAATGTCTAGTTTTGGCATCCCTGTCAAACTTATCCGTTTGTGCAGAATAACGATGGAGAATGCACGCTGCTCTATCAAGGTCGGAAAAGATCTCACCGATGCATTTGATGTCAACAAAGGTTTTAGACAAGGCGATGCACTGTCATGCGACTTCTTTAACATCGTTCTGGAAAGAATTGTGCAAAACTCAACCGTCAACACTAGAGGCACAATCTTCCAAAGATCCATCCAATTACTCGGATACGCAGATGATATTGACATAATTGGAAGATCAAAGCGTGATGTCAGTGGAGCGTTTTTGAGCATTGCGACGGAAGCGAAGAAGATGGGTTTAGTGGTCAATGAGGGCAAGACCAAGTATATGCTGTCATCAAAAAAGGACACTGAACAACAACGTCTTGGACAAAACGTCACCATGGACAGCTATAACTTTGAGGTAGTTAAGGACTTTGTCTACCTAGGCACCGCTATTAATGCAGACAACGACACCAGCGCTGAAATCAAACGAAGAATAACTCTTGCAAATCGCTGCTTCTTTGGACTTAGAAGGCAATTGAGAAGTAAAGTCCTCTCTCGAGCATGTAAAATCACCATCTATAAGACACTCATCATCCCGGTTCTCATTTATGGCGCTGAGGCCTGGACCCTGTCAAAGAAAGATGAGAGTGTCTTAGGATGTTTCGAGAGAAAAATTCTTCGGGCGATTTTTGGTCCCGTACGCATAGATGGAGAATGGAGGAGAAGATATAACGACGAACTGTACAACGACACTGACCTAGTTAGCAGAATCAAAGTCCAACGGCTTAGATGGCTAGGTCATGTAGAGCGGATGGACATCAACGCTCCAGCCCGGAAGGTCTTCGAATCCAATCCCGAGGGACGGCGCAGTAGAGGAAGACCGCGACTCAGGTGGCGCACCCAGGTGGGAGAGGACCTCAACCAACTTGGCGTGCGAAACTGGAGACAGTTAGCTAGGGACCGAGCTGGCTGGAGACGCTTGTTGGTTGAGGCCCAGGTCCGCCCCGGACTGTAGCGCCACCTTAAGTAAGTTTTCTATTACATTATAATAATTATATAAATATGTATTCCGAAAATATTTCTGTATAGTATTCTTATTTTAAGCTCTTAAAAAAATTGACGATGTAAATGATCTCTTTAAGTTAATTTCGTTTTTCATGCAATGGTCAATACATGTATGTGTTATGGTGCTCAGGTTTTTGGTTATGTGTTTGAAACGGGGATATTTCTTCAAATACTTTTTCAGGCTGCCAAATTCAACGTCAAACTAATGCCATCTATGTGGAATATGGAATAATGTCTCTGGTACATACAAAATCTAAAAACCAACCATAATTATTTGATAAGGGTGATAAAAAGAAGTGGAGGAAGTCTTTAAAAGAGTATACCGTGGTAAAACTTTAGCAAGCAAACATTTCCATGAAGTTTATCTATCAACTATTACAAGCGTTGATGAATGGCAGGGCATGTTTGCAGATGTCAAGGCAAATATAGGTAGATGAGGAGCTTTGCACTCAACATCTATCCAGATCAACTTCACAATCGTACCAGAAAACATACTGGAACCTTAATCACCAGTTGGCTTTAGGAACCAATTTAAGCAAGGAATACTTTGTCGAAATTATTAGCTTATTTAGCTTAAACTTAAACTTTATAAAACATTGAGCTAATCATCCTCAAATCGGTAACCTTAACAAAAGACGGGAGAATAAAGACGCCACGCCGACCGGTTGTCGGTTGGTGGGACTATAACGAGGGTGAAATTTCAGCCTTCTAGCTTTTTGTCATTGAAGACCCACTAAAAGCCATACCTTGTAGCGTAGTGATAGATGAGCTCGCGATGAAAATTCGTATGTATGCGGATGACCGCGTGCGAATCACCCGAGTCGCTTTAGCTTGTGGTAAGTCTAAAGCAATGGCTTTTCGAAAAGGAATAGGCACTTTGGTGGAAATCATAAATGTTTTTTTTTTGTGAGGGGACCCCCTTGAAACAGTAAAAACATATCAATACTGAAGTGTCACCATTTAAAGCAACCTTAATATGGAAAGACTCATTTTTAAAGAAAATATCTGCTTCGAAGAATGCGATGGGCTCTAAAAATATCGAGTATTTTTAGCAACTTCCGAAAAAATAATGTTTTACGCTGTAGAATTCTGAGCCTTTCGTCAATTTGAAATTGACGAAAAACTCCTTAGGTACACAACTCCAAACTACATGCTCCTTATTGAAACTTCGCTTTCATTTTACCTTTATTGTAAGACTTATGTTTAGCTACATTGAAATAAATATATTGCTTGAAGTATTGCAGTCTCGACAGTAAAATCGAGAACTACGTGATTTGAAGAATGGATGAATTTAGAAGAAATGTGTGAGCTTCGGTTCAACCCAATTTTGAAAAACCTAGCAGAATGGAAAGAATTTTTCAAACAACCTACTTGAAATGTTAGATTGTAAGCTTAGTAAGAGTTTAACGATTCAAGAGTTTTGATTGAACCAGAAAGTTGGTGTTCTAACTACATGCTAACATCAAATTAAACTGTACGATTGGAATTTCAAAAAATTACGTTTATATCCAAAGGTTTTTCAAAAAGCCCAATAAACATTATAACCTGAGTTATTTCGTTTTTGACATCATTCGGTTATGTCATGTATACCTACGAGAGAATGCCACACATATGTTAAGATTGCATAAAAGTATAAATTTGTCAGTTTGGTACTCAAAACCTGGCTTCTTTCCCCCTTTAAATAATAAAAATACTCGACCTAACTTCTATATGAGGAAAGGTATAGGAATTGTTTTTTCTGTTGTAGGCATTATTGTTATTTATTTGTCCTACTTTATCTGTTAGGTTCATAAGCTCTTTGATAAAATGCCGATTGAATAGGATCGGCTAAATTTTTAAATTTATTAATTAAACATATAGAAAACAAATATAAAACTGCTGTCAAGTGTGTAAGCTCAGAGTCAGGTTTTTTTTTTGTTTGTCAGCTATAAATCAAATGGCTCTAAATTTTTGTTAAAGTTAACTGAGTCTTGAGTGGGTTTAAAAAATCGGATCTTTAATTCCTATCTTTCGATATTAGACGGTGTTCACTTTGGTTTCTTTTAAGGTATGTCAAAATATCGGGTTTCAAAAAATGCTAATCATAAAAACGTATGGCGGCACTGGGGCGTATACTTGCCTTCTTAAAATCGATAGATAGATTCTAAAGTAATGTTAAAATTTTGTTGTATTGTGTAAAACATAACAAATCAACATTCGTTAACATAATATTGAAATAAATCAATCAAGAATCAACATTTTTTAGACTTGAAAAATGTATTCAAACATAAACAAAAGTCATATAACTTGCTGATTGAAAGGTCTAATGTAAATATACAAAATATTTTGTATAGGGTGCTTTGTTTTTTGCATCATAAGAAATTTCAATGGTTGATGTCTATGTTTCTGAATGTGGAGAATGTCAAATTTACTTGAACAAATTTAATTGGTACTTATAGGTCACATCGTACGAGGAACTGTGTTTAGTGATGAAGACAATTTCTGGTTAAATGACTTCGTCAATAAGAAAAATTAACATATATGGAGTGAAGACAATCCTCAAGCCATTAACGAATCACAATTCCATCAATTAAAATTGACTATTTGGTGTGGTTAACATACGCTGGCGCCATCATAGGTTTTTAGTTCATTCGAAATGAGGAATAGGCTGTGTTTTTTTTTCCAAAAATTAATCAGCCTAACATCGTTGACATTAAGATCCAACCAGACAGCGGTGGCGCAACAAATTTAAAAGCGATTAAGAAAGCTTGATTTTTTGTTTTTGGTATAAAAAAGAGCTGTAGAATACTTTTTTAACCCAGAACTTTTCTATTAGATGAATTTTACTTTTTCAATGATAGAATCGTTTTCAATGAAAACCTGATAATTATTATTCGGAAAAATATTGTTTTAAGAAAAGAGTTCTATAAACTTTGTCAGTTTTGCTTCCAACTATCAACTCCAAACTTAAGTGCTTAATTAAAATCAGGAAAAATTTGTTTAATGACAAAAATGTTCAATGTTGATCTGTCAAATAAATATAAATGATTGCTTTCAATGTTGAAAACCAACGATTGCTTAAAGTGGTACCAAAAATAATGTTAATAACATTTAACAAAGAATTTTTAGGTAAAGGCTATGAAA
Source organism: Eupeodes corollae (assembly GCF_945859685.1). Taxonomy (NCBI): domain Eukaryota; kingdom Metazoa; phylum Arthropoda; class Insecta; order Diptera; family Syrphidae; genus Eupeodes; species Eupeodes corollae. The sequence goes on from NC_079147.1 coordinate 271,452,258, forward strand.
ATATTATTTTTTTGTTTGTTATATGAGAACAACATTTGAATTTTACTTCCTTAAACTTTAAACTGAAATAACTGAAGACTGGACCAAGAACATAATATGAATCGGATATTGAGCCCTATTCCAAAAACATAGCAAGTTAAGTTGTATAAGCAAATGTTTCATCTAAAGATTTGTTATTATTTAACTACATTCATCAAAAAGTAGTTTGCTGTCAAAAACAACTAACATTTTTGTTTTCACACTTTAGAATTTGAAAAAACTTTAGTCAGCTTTAACTTATTTTAATTTTTTCTAAGAAAAAGATAAAATATTCAGGTTCTTAAGAAGAAACCTTGAATAACAGATCATCAATTTTATATTAAGTTGCCTTTAAAGTCTTAAAACTAGCCTACTAGGAACTACATATATAGCAAGTTTTGAATTAGTAAAAAATTTGAACTAGAACTTTCGAAAAATGTGGATACCCCAATTCCGTCCGTCTGTCTTTCCTGGCCCCATCAGTCCAATGAATTGTGTTGATTGAAATTACGGTTTTCAGCCGATTAGCGTATTTTATTAATACGAAAAATAACACTAGTCCCTATAAAAATTTATTGGTTAAAATATGCGATTTTTTAAAAACTTTCTCTAAATTCTGGGTTCTAGAAAAACATATTCTGGTATTGCGCCGGAAGGGTACCTCTCATAAAACCTTTATTTTGATTTTAAGTTTTCTCGAGAACTAATGGAACGATTTCAAAATTCTTCTCTTTCTGTGCCAGCTCTTGACAATGATCAAATTGATTATGATTTTTGATGATCAAAAATTTCATTTATTTAGATTTTTAAAAAAATGTTAATTTTTTTTACAAAACTCGGTATCTCAGAAAGGGGTCAACATTTTTTAAGGAAATTTAAATGTAATATGTATATTTATAAGCACTTTATTTTGTGCGTACCAAAAATATTTTTGAGACAAAATTTAAAATGATTTTGGAAAAAAATGAGTTCATCTACATTTTTTAGAAATAAAATGGCATTTAAATTTTTAAGAAAAACGTATCTTGCAGGTACATTTTAAAATCTCAAAATATAGGAAATATTTTTTAACAAACTTTTTGGAAGAAACTAGCAAGTCTTAGCGACCCAGTCGAGCAATTTATTTCTTTCAAAATTGATTTTCTGTTGAATAAAAAAAAAATCTTAAAAAATTAAACAAATTTTACTTATGTAGTGAATTTGCTTTTAATGCTCTAGAACTGAGATTTAAACATGAATTTCAATAATAGAAATGCCAAAAAAAAACAGAAAAAGTGACACTTTTGATTAACTAATGGCTAATTGAAAAACGTAATAAACGTTTCATATCTATTGATATAAAAGCTTTAAATCTCTTGAGATTTGAAGTGAAAGGACATTCTGAAACCTGTTATAGTTTGTGAGTGCCACGCAAACTTTTATTAAAAACTTATTTGTTTACCTTAATTTGTTTTAATTTAATTTTCTAGAGAAATTATGTACTTAAATGCACCCTTCCTATATATCCTATAATCCCTTAAATTCAAGATCGATACATATTTCTCTCTACAATTTTTAAGTTTTGTTGACTTCTTTAAGATCAAAATACGAGTAAGCCAACTGATAGCGATAGTAATATAATAGTAATAGTAGTAGATAGTAATATAATAGACTTCCAAAAATTGAGTTTTAAAAAAAAAGCCCGAAATATCTTCATATCAGATCCCCTCTCATTTTTTTAGATTTTTGAATTTTCGTAGCGTTCTTTGCATTAATAGAAATGGGAACAAGAAAAGAAAATTTTATTTTTGAAAAAAAGCTACATTTAAAAAAAAATTCTTACATTTCTACGTGAAATGCACCAAAAATGCTCTAAACTATTGTATTTTAGCTTTTTAATATGGCACATTTAGAAAACTGTTGGAATCTTGGAATGATTTCATAAGTAGGGAGTCATCCAAATTTAATAATTAGACCAGCAACGTGGACAACAGTGTTCTTAAATATTGTCATAAGTTAAGTTGTTACTTTAGCAATTGAAATGTGTAAGAGCCCGTTCACACGATCCCGAATCGGCGGTTTTGCCCTATCGTCGATTTTACCGTATAAGCCAGTGTCAATATAAGTCAAATGAGTATATTCAGACGATACGGCATTATCAATCAGGTCGATTTTGTCATTCGGTTTTGTCTCTGTAAATCGTTTTCGGTCGTACGGTAAAAAAAAAACTTATTCGGACTAGTACGGTGTAGGGTTGAGTACGGTGTACGGTTAAATTACCGTACCGTCTGAACACTTCTACCGAAAGAAACCGAATCGAGAAAATGACCGATCGAATAGTGTGAACGGGCTTAAAGGTTACACTAGTACACATTATGGTATTTAAATTTTATAAGCCTCCTTTAAGCGCTGAGTAAGACCTCATCTAAGTATGTGACCCCCACTGATTAAAAGTCTGGATCCGCCCTTGACGCAAACGTTGGGCACATTTCACGGTAGATGTGGTGGCCCTACACAGCTGACTCCTTAACGTTTGGTGACCAAATTTGAGACGACTATTTCAGTTTTCGCAAGATCGGCCGAAAACATCGCCATGGTCCGTGAAAGTGTACAGCAGAACCCGAGGCAGTTTATTCCTCGTCAGGCACAAGAACGCGACCTTTTGCATACGTCAACTTGGCGAATTTTGCGTCGAGACTTGGGCCTATACCCGTACAAGATCAAATTAATCCAGGAGCTCAAAGTTCATGACAATAGACAACGCCGTTTGTTCGCTGACTGGGCTTAAAATCCTTTGCAAGAGGACCCCAATTTTAGCCGACAAAGTATCTTTAGGGACGAGGCTCATTTTTGGATATGGGAGGACACTAAATTCAGCCACGCGTACTTTTTTGAAAACGGCGTTAGTGAGGCGGTCACCGTCAACAGTGAGAGCTACAAAACGATCACAACTAATTTCTTTTCTTATGGCCCAAAGTGAACCATATGGACCTGGACGACGTGTGGTTCCAGCTGGACAGCGCTACGTTCCACACAGCAAAAGCCACGGTTGACATTTTGCTTGAACGATTTGAGGGTATGGTTACCTCTTGCATGGGTGATTTGAATTGGCCATTGAGGACATGCGATTTGACCCGGCTAGAATTTTTTCTGTGGGGTTTCTTGATGTTGCAGGATGTTGCAGGTCTAAATCACAAATGTCCGATGCCCTAAAGTTGAACATAACACAGGCCAGGCCATTGCTCAAATTAAGCCGGATCTATAAGAGTCATTAAAAATTGGCCCACTCGGATTCGCGTCACCGTAAGAAGCCGAGGCGGGCATTTGAATGATTTCATATTCCACACTTAATGGCATACATAATAAATAAATACATTTAGTGGCGCGTAGAGTCCGTAGTAGAGAACTAGTGCCTAGTGACTTACAGCTCTCAACCATTCCTGTGTTCGAATATTGTTGTCAGAGATGAAATGGGCCTACAGTTTTAAGCCGAATCCGAACGGCAATTTCAGAAAGCACTTTTCAAGACAAGAATTACTCTTGGAGAATTTGTCAATTCCTCGCAAGAGACAGTACCCGTGAAAAAAACTTTAGGTGGCATAGGTAGGGATCGAACCCAAGACCTCTCGCATGACAGTCCAACGCACTAACCATAATGCGCTTTCAAATAAAAAATAATTGTTTTCATACCTCACACACAGCTTGTTTTATTTCAAAACCGTTTTATAAGAAAACCCTTAAAATCTCTGGAAAAAGAAGACACACCAAGTGAAAACTACATTCCTAATATGTAGTTTTTTTTACCGCCAAACTGCACTCCATCTTTAATTTTCAAACTGTCAAAGATCAAATTATAAAAACCCTAGAAAGATTTTTTCTAACTGGAAACCCCTCTTTCTGTTCTTGTTGTTTGCTAATAACTATTTCATACTAACTTCTATTTGTTTATATTTCACGCGAAATATCGAACAACAATTTAAGTTAGAATATCTGTCAAATATGTGTTTTAGAAGTTTAAGAGATTGTATAAACAAACACACCTTAAGCCTAGTACGCTGCTGATGCGAAACGAAAATACAAAGTACAAAAATGACATGATAAACGAAAAATTTCGGTGTGCTTTTCTTTTTTCAGTACGCTGAAATGTGTCATTTTAGTGGATAGCTGTACTAGATTTCTTAGTACAATTCTCCACTCTTTTCGTTCTTAATTTAATTGCCCGGCATATTAATTACTTGCGAAATTTTGACGTTTAATTTTTTTATTGAAAAAAAAATTGTTTACTCGTGACTTTCGGTGTTTTGACTTTGATTTATATTTGATTTAAAATTTAAAATAAAATGGATTTGTCTAATGTGTTCCAACAATACTTTTCTGAATCGGAAACTCATGATGTTGAAGATTTTATTGGTGATGTGCAAGAAGTGATGAAGACGAGCATTTAACTTCAACTTCCAAAAAATAAACCTAAGAAAAAAAAATTCATTTGAAAAAAGAAACTGGCTTCGACCAAGTGTGAAGCTATTTGGAAGTTGGAGCATAGGCTTCACAAAAATAATTCAGCCTTTGCGAGCCTCTGGAGTAATATAGCTGCAGAAATGAAAAAACTATGTACTACCTGCTCAACAAAATGTTAATAAATAGAATTCTTTTCCACTTTTGTTTACCAGAAGCTGACTGTCAGAACTTGTCAATTGTTTTTGACAGCTGACAGAACTCTCCACAAATATTTTTCCGCTGTGGTTTTCGTTTTCATTTTGCTCTGCGCTTTGGACACCGTCGAAAAAATTCGTTTCACTTCAGCTGTGTACTAGGCTTTAGTATTGACAAGGATTAAAGGCTTAAGGCCGTGTTCACACGAAACTGCAAACTTGTATAGAAGGAATACATGTAGTACAAGCTTCATTGTACTTTGTACATGTTTACATCTCTGTGTGTAGGCAGAAATTGTAAATTGTAGGGTTTAGAGATTATAGAGGTGAGAATGAAGGCATTTAAAAACTATAACACTGACATTTTTTGGATTTATAACTTTAAGAAAAAAGTATAAAATTTAAAAAGATTCAAATACCTATTATAATCAAACTTAGGTCTTGTGGATGCTTTGAAAAGTTCAAAGAGTATAAATTTGACTATAATATTAATCAATATAAATAATGTTACATTCTCGTAGGTTTTTAGTTTCAGGCTATAACGATTCCATCCTTTTCTGGATATTTCTATTTTGAATATCTACGAATGAGAAACTTTTACCCATTTTACTTACCTATTCAATCTTATACAACTTTATGTTGACTTTTTAAAAGTCATAAAATATTTCTTAGGCATTTATTAATGGTAGAAGCGTATTAAGTTTAATAAAATTTTGTTAAACCATTCAATATTTTATTTAATTATGAAACAATAGGCAGATGAACTTAATATTGTTGTTAAGACCGCCGCCGCCACTATAGCCTCATCGATTATAGATATCTATACATGTAAACCGCAAAAATTGCGCAAACAACTTTAAGCTTTTGATATTATTATGGCAAACTCAATATGTCAATCAATCAATTGTCAATAATATCTCCTACTTATATCTAATTCGCCTCATTTGACACTTGACGCCCAATCGAAACTTATTAAATATTTAATCATCATCTAACAACTTAACTCACCGGTCGGTGATAATTGCAATGAAGTTGATGGCGGCGGTGGTTGTGGTGGTGGTATTGTGGCACCGCCACCACTACCGCCCACAGCTGCTGCAGCTGTCATTGCACTAGCTGCAGCAGCACTGCTTGCTAATGTCAACGGTGGCCTTATTTGTGGCTCCATACTCCACGGAGCACTTGGCAATTGTCCAAACTCACTACCTACATTCGAACCGATCAACATGACAGCACGCTAAAGTTGCGCTCCCAATGATGCACATGTGTAATTTTTTGATCTTGAGTTTAAAACTTTTTCTCAATATATACAAAAATATAATCAGATATTTTATTTACGTATTTGTAAAGTTAGGTTCTGTACAGTAAACTCGTAAAATGAATACAACTTTTTTCCAAACACAACACAATGAAGCTTCTGTCAAATTCAAATTGACAGCTGTCAAACTAAAACTAACTAAACGAGCAAAGGTCTAATCGAAAAAATCTAACTCAAGCGGCTGTTTGCCGTAGGTAAAACAAAAGAGTGTAAACGTAGAGCAACGAAAGGTATTTTTCTTCTTTTCTTTTGTATTTCGCTTTTGCCCGTGTTTTTATGTACGGTTATAGCGTGCGCACACAACCTTCGAACCTCGAACACGGCGACACGACGCGCGATGCACACACGTAAAGCTCAATCGCTGAACTGAAGAGCACACACATCCAGTGGTTGTGCGGGGGCCCTTTCAAATCGGCCTCACTCTGTCTCTGGCTCTGACTCGGCTGACGGCTCTGGGGCCGGCTAACTCGTTGGGCGCCCATAACAGCACATAACATAACAGAGCACCACCAACAACAACACAACGACGCGGCAGTCATGTGGTTCAACTTCTGTTTTAGTGTGCTACCGCGAGCAGTGAGCGCCCACAGAGTGAGAATTAACAAAAACAAAAATAGAAGAACCAAAGCAAAAGAAAAGAAAAACTGGCGTCAACACAAGAAGAAGAAGAACAAAAAAACAATGCAAGCTGTCAGAAGAGGAGCAAATATAATAACTCACGATGGGTAAGAGTGAGAAAAGCATAAAGTCACCACCCCGCAAAAAGCAAAATAAAAGCATAATTCCAAGGGCAGTGAAGGGGGCAGGCGCGTACTGAATATTCACAAAACAAATCGGCAAAAGCTTAAACAGTCATTGACATAAAAGAATGACGTTAAGAAAAAGAAAACCAGATGCCAGAAGGCCCGAGAGCGAACGAGATGAGTAGAGAGAAATTAAGGCTAATTGATTTGGTGAAGTGTGTGTGCAACGTTTGGTGTTTTTTGCTATGATGTGGGAAAAAAAGAGGGAAGACGATAGAACCCCATGAAACGGTGTGTGAGGAAAGAAAGAAGTTGCAGTGAGAAGGAGAAGTTGATCAACTACTTTGCACAAAACTAGAATGGGATGGGAAAATAGTACGAAAGAGACAATGCAAGTTGGTGAGAGCGAGAGATGGTGGATTATAGCTGAGTGTAATTCGAGCCACTGGAAACTCGGTTTTACAGAAGAATAATTTTCATAATGGTGGAATTGAGTTGGATTTGTTTGTTGGAAAACTGGAAAGTGTAGTACACATTTAAGTGATGGCTGTGAAACGTCAGTGCTGGAAGAAATAAATAAATTTTGTTCGCATAGAATTTTACTGGGCACGGATGAAGTTTGAAGTGTAGGGATTTTAATGTCATTGATATTGAACATGGTTTGACTTACGTCAAATTCAATAATACGTTATTTTCAATTTTGTTTGTTTATTAATTTTTCTTTCAAATTAAAGAATAGACCTGCCGTCGGAATTAATGTGGGTTTGTTTATGTAGGTTCTAGATGGGGAGTGTGTGAATTTATCGTATGATTCCACTGTAAAAGAAGATTTCTTTTCATAATCAAATTATTTTTGTTAAAAATGCAAAGTGAAAGGGCTTTATGTACGAAAAGGCGTTTTACGAACTGTATACTTATAATACTTATAATAAACAAATTTACGGAATAGATATTTTAATATTTTGTTGTAGTGATTAAATTGTCAAACATTCAGTCAAGTCTTTTGTAAGATTCATTTCGTCATTGTTTTGTTTTAACAGACATAGCAAGTTCTAGACCGGCTGTAATAACTTCGTTTCGCAGCCACTATATGGCTCTAAACGTGGCATATTTTAACGTTCATGTTTTAGACGTTGTTTTTCAGATAAAAAAAACATCGGATTAAAAGAATTCAACAGTCTTACGAAAAATAAAAAAAATTTTGATCCTTTGGTTCATCTGAAAATAAACTTTAAGCAGGAGATTGGATTATTTTAAATGCTGAAATCATGCTAATTTATTATATTTATATTTCTTATATTTCTATAAGAACGTTTACAGAAAGTCAAATATAAATATTGTAATTGTTTTGAGCAGAAAAATCATCTTTTTGACTTTGTAACTTTAGGTTAGATTAGCTTAGGTTGACGTCATCAACCCCTAGCCCATCAACCTAACCTAACCTACTAACTTACTAAAAATGCCTTAACATTTAACTTAATCGTTTTGAATTTTGTAACTTATTAGGATTTGTTTTTAAATACATATTTATTTGCTTTCATTTTGTTAATGATAATAAATGGGATGAAAGCTCAAGGAAAGACGGTTTCGGAAATTTCGGAGCTATTAAATTGTTCAAGAAAGCTTGTTTACAAGGCAATTCAACACCTTGAGACATTTGGAACTTCACAAAATGTTTTGAGAGCCCCACGTGCAAGAAAAACTACATTAAGAGAAGATCATTTAATACAAAGAGCTTCGGCCGCATACCCATTCAAGACCTCAATAAAATCTGATGTTGAGTTACATAGCGGTATTTCTGTGTCTTCTCGGACAATCAGGTGGCGGCGGTTGAATTAAATTCAATTAAGGGGCTGCATATCACAGAAAAAACCTTTCGTCTCAAAAAAATATAAAGAGCAGAATTCAGTTTGCTAAGGAACACCTAAGAAAGCCTCTTAATTTTTGGAAAAATGTGCTCTGGAGTGATGAATCAAAGTTCTGCAGATTCGGATCAGATGGAAAAAAATATGTTTGGCGTCCACCTAACCAACGATACAACCCAAAGTACACACTTAAAACAATTAAACACGGAGGAGGAAATGTTATGGTTTGGGGAGCTTTCTCTTGGCACGGCCGGCGCGGCGTTGGCCCAATTGTCAAATTAAGCTCAAAAATAGATCAAAAGATTTATACAAACATATGGACAGATCATATGATTACCTACGCTGATGACAATTTGCCTTTGACATGACGTTTTATGACGATAATAATCCGAAGCATACTTCTTTGTTAGTAAGATCATGTTTAAGGAAATAATTGTGTTAGTGTTTTAAAGTGGCTGGCTCAGTCTCCCGATCTCAACCCGATTGAGAATCTGTGGAATGACATTGAACGCCAATTGGATGGTCAAAATCTCAAAAATTTTGTGGGAAAGTACTAAAAATGCTTGGTATTCAACACTAATAGCACGGTGCAGAAAATTGGTGGAAAGTCTACCAAGAAGATGTCAAGTCATGATTGACAGCAAGGGGTTTCCAACTTAATATTAAGTAAAATGAAGAAATCAAAAGGTAAATTCAATTTTATAGCATATATGCTAATTAAATTTCCAAGCTATGAAAAACGTATTCCCTAAATATTAAACTTTGCTATGAAACAAACTTCAATTTGTTCCTTAGCAAAATAAGTTAGTCTAACGAATGAATTTAGAGTTTCTTGATCGGCTGTTTTTAAAACAAAGACAAATTTGTTGAGATAAGATAGAAAAACTCATTTCGGAGATTATAGCAAAGGATTTTGGTGGAAGCGTTATGAGTGTTTGCTTGTTTTTTTTTTTCACCACCCAAAGCTTGGCCAATTTTTTTAAATTTAAATAGAAAATATGTCCTGTGAACTAAATTCGGACTCTAAGCATCTAAATGGTGCATTTTGCCGAAGAGGACAAATTAATGAAGATTCGCAGCACTCATAAAAGTTGTATAGAAAGAATATAATCTTCATAACACAATATAGTTAATAGAGGGACCACCAACTTATTTGATTTTAAAATAAAAGAATGTGTGTGGGGTGAACTTAAAAGAAACTTCAGGCCCAAAGACAAGGATATCTTAAGGTTAAAAATAAAACAAATTCATGATATTCCGAGAATTTTTTAGGACATTTCCCAAGGTGGTGAGTTTCTTTTTTTTACACTTCAGAATTTCAGAAAGTCAAACAAGCGTCAAACTACGATCAGAGGCTCATCATAAGTGCATGTGTTAAGTTGTTAGTAAAAAATAATACAATTATATAGCCTAGGTTAGGTTATAGTGGCTGTCCAAGATGTAAACGGACACTCTTAGGCCAGTTTAATGGCCCATTGTGATACCACATGAATCTTGAGGCTTCCTCCTAAGCTCAATGGAACCAGTTAGAGTCCCTTACGAAACGTGAGAGGCTGATTATAGGTACTGATATGATTTAGATCGTTTAGATCGTTAAAGAAGAATTCTCCTAGGTAATTTTTGCGTTTTCGAGCTAGAGCAGGGCATGTGCAGAGAAGATGAAGAACCGTTTCTTCCTCTTCCTCGTCCATACAGCTTCTGCAAAAGTCATTTGAGAATACGCTTAGTCTCGTGGCATGCTTTCCTATTAGACAGTATCCGGTTATGACACCTATTATCGAGCTTATATGCGATCTGCTTAGAGAGAGCAAGCACCTTGAACGTTTTAAATCCAGTGTTGGCCAGATGTTTTTTGTGGCTTGACACGTGGTGATGTTGGTCCACCTGGTGCCTGCCCTCCTCGCAGAGTCTTGCATTAGTAGCAGTTTACAAGTAGCGATTGGTATGCCAGTACTTGCCAAACGTGGTAGGATGGGCTGTACTGTACCGTTCCTGGCGAGTTCATCTGCCTTACAGTTACCTGGAATGTCTCTATGGCCCGGCACCCAGCATAGGTGAATATTAAACTGCTGCGCCATCTCCATTAGAGATGCTCGACAGTTATGGACTGTTATAGAGTTTGTAGAGACAGAGTCCAGAGATTTGATAGCGGCCTGGCTGTCGGAGAAAATACGGATATCAGATGTTGATATCACGTTTTCTTTGAGCCAAGGCAAGACTTCTTTTATCGCCAAAAGTTATGCCTGGAACACGCTACAATGTTTGGGAATGAGACTGATAATGAGAACACCAACCCCTTCTTTTGTTTTTGAGCCATCTGTGTAAAAATGGATTGACTCATCCTCCAAGAATGTCCTATCCTCCCAAAAAGATCTGGTAGGTATAGAAATCTGGAAATTCCTGTCGAATTGTAGTTGGGGGATGGTGTAGTCTGTGTGCTTTGGAATTGATTCTAAGTACCTTAGAATTACGGAGTGGCCAATGTTGCTGTTAGTCCACTGCGACGAAGCATTGAGGCGAATAGCCGAGCTTGCAGCTATTTGTTTGCTAAATATGTCAAGAGATGTAAGGTAGAGCAAGGTGTCCAGTGCTGCAGACGGGGTCGTGCAAAGCGATCCGCTTATACAGAGGCAGGCTGAACGTTGGACTTTATTTAACTTGTCCCTGTTTATACCTTTCTCTAAAGCAGTTCACCATACTGCCACACCGTACGTTAAAATCGGTCTGATTCCCGATGTGTATAGCCAATGCGTGATTCTGGGTTGTAAACCCCATTTATTTCCAATAGCTTTTTTGCAAGAAAAGAGAGCTTCAGTAACTTTTTCGACTCTTTCTTGTACGTTGCGGTCCCAATTTATTTTTTTGTCTAAGACACGACCCAGGTATTTAGCCTCATCTGAGAATTTTAATTGAATTCCTTTAATATAGGAAGGGTTGACAAATGGAATTTTGTATCTCCTCGAAAATAAGACCAGATCGGTTTTGTTAACAGTCCACACCGATCAGCCCAAAGTATTAGTCTGTCCAAGGCATTTTGTAAGAGTTCTTTTAGGATGTTAAGATGCTGCCTGAAACAGCTATAGCAACGTCGTCCACATAGGCTATCACTATTAAACCCACCGCATCCAGACTATTTAGGCTTTCATTCACCACTATCTTCCAGAGGAGAGGTGATAAAATACCACCTTGCGGTATTTCTCTACTAACGAATCGTCTGCTAGAAAAGTTGCCCAGTTTTGAGTTAATTATTCTGCTACTAAGCATTAAATGAATTAACTCCCGAAGTGAACTCTCTACATTTAGAGATGTCAGTGCAGATGTGATTGCAGATGTGTACACGTTGTTAAAAGCACCTTCGATGTCAAGGAAAGCAACCATAGAACTCTTTATGATGGAGGGAATATTCGACGGTGCGTACTAAAGTGTGTAACACTGTTTCCACCGATTTACCTTTACAGTAGGCATGTTGAGACGAAGACAGAAGTCTTGAGGTTATGTTGCGCGCGAACAATTTATTCGTTGGAGTGTGGATGGTATGTGGAACGCGAATAGAGTTTGACAGTTCGTAGCAACCACACTGCAATTCGTTACTATTATAACATATTTTATAATAATATTACAAATTTTTCCTATTTTAATGAACAAAATGCAAATTTTATTATCCTAACAATAGTGTCAACTGGTTTCTTGTAATTTAAATGTGTTTTTGTTTGAAATTGACTTTTTGAAATGTGTAAAATCACGTTTGTTCATCCATTCATTTATTTGTTATTCGCTCCCATGTGCAAGGCCCTTAAAGCATTATTCACATGACCACGACCAACGAATGAACGAATATTTGCAGTGGCGATTCCTCTCAGTTGGCTAGGTTGGCTGCGCCAACCCTAAAATTTCAGCTTAAATAGACAAACAAATTATTTCTATAAAGATTGAATGCATAAAACAAAAAATCATAACTTAACAATGTGCTTAAATCATTATAAAACCAGCAAAACCTATATAAATAGAGCCATTTACTGCAACCCGTACGTGCTATATTAATCCCATACAAAGTTACTTTTTAATGCTTTTAGAATTTCAGTCTAGAGTTGGCGATAAAATTTGTCGCCATCAAATGACATTCAAAACTATACTATTATTCCCGATGTGCCGATATGCTACCTCATTCTATCTTTAAGAACAGACCGAAAAAATATTCACAAAAGTTGGCGCTACTAATATGCGCCAACGCAACAAGTAGAAAAATGCGAGAAGAAAATGTGTGTTTCTGCTTGGTTGTTTGTAGCGAGACAGTCTCAGTGCGAAAATCATAAAAACTAGGCATGCTGCTAGGTTGCCAGAGTCCAAATTGCATGATATATCCTTTTTTTTAATGCGATATAGGCTTATAAAAACATGGCAAGCCTGAACCTGTGGAGAAAAAAATACATTGGGACTGTAGCTGTGGGTTTTCTCTATTTGGGTAGAAAAACCCGAGAAAAAAATTGATGGTGTGTGCTTACTGCTTACTGCTTGGTCGTTTATCCTAAACCTAATTTTCAGTTAATGAATGTTCTGTTTGAATGAGTTTATCTTTAAACTTAATTGTAGTTTTCTTTTCAGTGGCGGAATTAATTAAAAAAAAACTTTTAACTGTCATAAATTAAATTATACGTATTAGCATTTTCGGTACATTTCTCAATATTTACAAGCATTTTAAAGGCAAAAAAGTGGTCAATGAATCTGTTTAATTTAATTTTTTTAATTTTTTTTGATAGTACGTTATTTAAAAGTTCTTAATAGCGTGGCGATTTCATGTGGCAGTACTTTATAGGCGAATTTGAACTTTCCTTTTAAATTTATTATCAAAAACTTTTTTCTTTAAATAAATAAGCTTTATAGGTATAGATAAAACCTACGTGTTTTAAAACATAATTCAATTGTTACAAAAAAATGGGTGTCAATGTGTTTCATGCAAGTTTTTTAACATACACCATTTAGTCCAGCAAAATAAGGGTTCTTATATTAAAAAAAAAATTGTATTGTACCTACCTACCGAGCATAGATTTCATAATTTTATTTCGATGATTCTTTTTACTTTTGATAACCTAAACTACATAGGTACATAGCTACAGTGCGATTTTCATACATATAATCTATCCAAAATGATGTGTATGGGCGGTATGGTATGTGTTAGTAGCGTACGGCTGTATTTTTCTTTGGGGTTATGCAATCTTTTACATTGTACATTACTGCTCTAAAATAAGAAAATATCATTTGATGTTGCTGGTTTTCATAGATTATTCGGCATAGATAGTCCAGTCAACGAAATAATTTTTCTTGCAAGATATAATGCTCTCTTGGTTATTTTTGTATATGCTAAGCGTTACCTCCAGGTATGCATAACATTCCTAAACTCCCCAGCTCAGGGGCCGGAAACTGGCCCTTTTTAACTTGTTGTAAATGCTTGTTAAACGAGTCATATGAGTGGAAAAGTTAAAAGCAAGTTACTAGCAAATTAAATTGCCTATAAAAAGGATATTTTTTATATTTTAGCTAGAATCATTTATAAGGGAGATGCGGAAAGTAGAAAAGTCAATAAATCTGAAAAAACATGTTAAGGGTATCTACATAACCTTTTTTATAGGAAATTTATTTTACTCTTATTTTGTAATTTAATCTTTTCAGCTCGATGTGCAAATATTCACAAAAATATAAAAAGAGGTACATCAAACCCCTCTCCTGTACTTAGCTCGAGGCCCTTGACTTTTGGTATGTTATACCTGTGACATTTACGAAAACACTAATTTTTGGCTCGTCGTTGACTGGACTATTAGAAAGTGAAGCCTAAGCGAGAACACAGAAAACCACCATTTTAAGGCTATTTAACATTAAAACAACTGTATTTTTCTATGTATTGTAAAGAAAAAACATAATCTCTGAGTTACTGAATGTATTCTTAAGATTCTCTCGCTATTTAAAAGCCACAATGTCCACGCTTAGATACAAATATGCTTAAGAGCGTCCTTTTTCTCACACAAAGAACAAAAGAACATCAAAAAAGAATGTCTCGGACACTTGCCCATTTGCAAGGACAATTCTCATGTTTTTATTTTTATATTACTAAATCTTAAGAAGAAAAATGGATTTTGCTACAGCTGAAGAACATTTACGGAAAAACTACTAATAATTAAAATTGGCGTCCTTGTCCTAAATTGGGGAGTTTAAAAACAACGTATAAAGACTCTAAAAGAGAGTCACTTTGAAACTGCTACAGTTTTAAAAGGAACATCAATGGCGATTCAGAATGATTTAATCAAAGCGGTTGGAGAGGTACTCAGCTGAAAAAAGAGCGGTTCCAAACGAAGATTTGTGTTCGAACGAAATTAAATTCAAGAAATTATTTTTCGAAGTAGTTGACAACCTAAGCATGCAGGTTTCAGAGCGATTTTCATCTATTGAAAAGTTGAAGTTTTTCAATCTGATGAACGGCAAAAAATATTAGAATATCGCCAAAATCAATATTTTCCTGATGATTTGATAACAAAACTGATTGAATTCTACCCAGAAATATTTCAGTTCAGATAAATTAATTGACCGTATTATATGCCAACTATACCGAAATTAAACTGCCGGAATATACATCAACAACAGCGAAAACTTTGAATCCATATGATGTTCTTCTCTGGTTGGAGTCCTAAAATATTTCTGGAAGCTTTGAACAAGTTTATTCACTTTGAAAACTTATCTATACCATTCCAGCTACAACCGCTTCAGTCGAACGTATTTTTTCTCCGTTGAAAAGAATAAAGATGTATCTTAGAAGCACACAAGGCCAGGAAAGATTGAGCAACTCAGCTCTTATTTCAATAGAAAAACATATTTTGTCAGAGTTAAGAAAAATTGAAAGCTTTTATGAGGAAGTTCTTGAAACATTTTTGACGACGACTTGATTTTTTATATAAATAAATGAGTTTTTAATGAAAAAAAAAATAACTTAAAAAATAAATAAAATTGTTTGTTTTTATTACGTTTAGCTTTGATCAAAGTAGCCAACCCAGAACTGAAGACCAGGAACCGCCACTGAATATTTGTCGATTTTGACATTTCTTTCATATGAGAGTTTTTAATTCGTCGCGAATGAAGTTTGACTTTTGACAATTGTTTTTTTTTTTTTGTGTTTATCATTATTTTGTTTTGAAAACAAACGAGTAAGAACATGCGGTCGAAACTATATTTGTTTAAAAAAATGTATTGGTGTCCTTGTTAATAAACAAAACCAGGAAAAGATTTCATGTTAATCCATTTAATGCAAATCGGAAAATTGAAGGAGAATATGTTTCCTTAATAAGACTGCTGGAAAAATATCCAGAAAAGTTCTTTACATATTTTAGGATGCCAAAGGAAACATTTGACTACATTTTGAGCTTGGTAAAGAACAACTTGGTTGAGAAACTTACTAGCTTTAGAAACGAAAGGTTAGAGCTATTGTCCATACTATACAATATAAAGTTGTTTCAATTTTGTTAAAGGTTATAATTTTTCCAGATTCTTAGCTACTGGTGCAAGCTTTGTCGACCTTGCCTACAGATTTCGAATGAGATTGTCCACCGTAAAAAAAGTATACTACCTCTGAGGGTATCAACGCCAATTGCTTAGAAATTGCCATTCACTTTTAAAAGACAATTGGAAACAAATTTCATGAGAATTTTTTGAGCGCTGGAACTTTCCGAACTGCCTAGGTGCTGTAGACGGCAAACATGTTTTAACGTTTGCTCCAAAGAAAAGTGGAAGTTTTTATTTCAATTATAAAAAAACGTTTTCGTACAACCTGATGGCAGTCGTGGATGTAAAATATCGATTTTTAATGGTTGACATAGGAGCTTATGGCAGTAATAGGGATTCGACAGTTTTCAGTTGCAGTCCTTTTGGTAACGCTTGGCTCAATAGTCCTACAGAACTGAATATTCCAGAGGATTCACCTCTTTCTGGAACAACCACAAAATTACCCTATGTTATCATTGGAGATGAAGGCTTTGCACTGAAGTCAACAATCTTGAGTCCTTTTCCTGGCCGAAATCTCTCACATAGAGAGAGAATTTTTAACTATAGACAATACTTAAATATTTACACTTGTGAATATGTATTTATTTGATTAACCTTTTTCTTTTACAGATTATCCAGAGCTAGGAGAGTGGTTGAAAATGCCTTTGGCATCATGGCCCATACTTGGAGAATTCTCCTGAAACGGTTAGAAGTTGGCAAATAATCAGGTCATCGAGTAATTCTAAGCTTTGCAGCCTTCAAAATTTTCTCAGAAAAAAAAAACGATAGAAATATGTTTGAACAAGAAAATCCTATCCAAGATTCATAAGATTCGATTTTAACGTCAACACCGGCTTCAGGATATGATGTTCGAGGAAAGTTTGCTAACTGGTGCTTGGAGGAAGGAAGTGTTAGCTTTCAATACGATATGGTTTAATGTAACAATATTAATTAAAAGAATTCATTTTAATTTAATTAACTTGTGCCTCTTCTATATTTACAAAACAAAAATAAAAAAATATACTCCATAATTTAAATAAACCTTAAGACTAATTTGAAACTTAAAAATAAACAGAAATAAAAATATGCTTCCTGCACTAACAAAAAATGTACACTTCAAAAAACTAAAAACTATTAAAAAAACAAGCAAAAGTAAAATACATCATAGGTATTAAAAATTTTAGTCGTCTTCAAATTCAATTTGATGAAAGACATTCAATGTCTGCGTCTCAAGTTTTGATTGCTTCCTCCGGGTCCAAGAACTTGCACTTTGTGGGAGTGAATTCTCCAGCGGAGTTGACTCTGGCTCATTGATTTGAGTCAATGGCGCCAAAACCTTTTCGGTATCGGACTCCCTTTTTCTCTTTATTGCTGGTGGTCATGGTGTTTCCAAAGTCCAGCACGAAACCGTAGGGAATGACTCCTCGGTATTATCCTGCAATTGGAATGAGTTTTCTTTTCCCCGTGCCATATTCCTGACAGTTCTAGAAAACAAAGGCACACAAACATTAACTAAAAACATTCAACAAAAGCTATTTTAAAATTACCTTGGCACTTCGATGTTCGGAACTAAAAACTTCATTATTTCAAAATATGTACGGCCATGGCTTCTTCCCATATGCCTGCGACCCACTCGGCACATTTTTTTCTTTTTTGTAATATTTCGAAAATGTATCCCTCAAATTCTTCCATCTGTCTTTGCACTTTGTTACTGAAATAAAAAACGTTTACTTTAGCGCATGAAATATTCCCTGCAATATTTTTTTTTAATTACTATCTGCATTCAAAACATATCCAACGTATTTCCAAATTTGTTCCTTCTTATTTATATCGGAATATAAAGGGTCGGTTTTATTGTAAAGCACTGGATTGGCTTTCACTTCTAAAATTAACCTTTCATCAAACTTCTGGAATTATTTTATATATTTATGATACTCATTTGAATTTTATTATCAATCAAATTTTCTTTACCTTATCCATATTTTTCAAAAGAAGCCACAGCCGACACTATTCACCATCGAAACAAAAACAAGAATGATTATTTTAGGTTAAGTACGAGCGATTATTTTATTCGTTGCGAGTGTGGATAATGTGGACCGCGAATAAAGTTTGACAGTTGGTATCAACTTAAATTTTTTTCGCGACGAATAAATTTGTTTTCTTAAATTTATTAATATATGATACTGAAAAGTAAAAGTATGTATCATAAATCAAACAGAAACTATATTGCTATATTTTTGTTAAGAATTTGTGTGGAAATATGTCTTCAAATGTATATAAACTCACGTTTTGTAATTCATTCGTGCGTCGTTCGTTGGTCGCGCTCATGTGAATGCTGCTTAACTTAGCCTCAATAAACTGGAAATATATTTTGTACAGAGACGAAAACAGTACCTAATATACAAATTTAGTAGTGTTTTTCTTATAACGGAGTAGGCCCTATCTTTTGAATCAAAAATATTATGACCGAAGAAACGATCCTCCAAATATTAAAAATCGTTATGCTTCAATTTAGTGAAGATAATTTCCCATTAATGTGGACGTTCCAGCAGGATAACTACCCCAAACACACTGCTAGAGTAGTGCCAAAATGGTTTGAACAAACTATAACAATCGCCAAATATAAATCCCAAGGAAAATCTTTTGAACGATTTGAAAAATTGAATATCTTGCAAGAAGAACACAAATACGGAGTCACTATGGAAAGAAATCCAAGAACATGGTATACAACGTTAAAAACTAATTGACCCTATACCTCCAAAAACTGACATCTTCAGGTTACCCATTCACTTATTTTCCTCAAAAATTCTCATTTTAACTGATCGTATCCTTAGGAAATATAGATAACCCTTCACTGAATGACAGCTAGGAAATGTATGATTTATACAATTATTTTTTTAATAGCTCATTTTAAAAACAATACATGATGTTAACCTTTAAAAATCCTCACATTTTATATAAATTTTGACAAACAAATGCGTTCTTATTGAAAGGCAAAGGTATTTGAAAAAATTCTGGGGCCCTACTATATGTAACTCGATTCTACAATGAAATTGCTCGAATTCGAAAAATTGGTACTATGTACTTTGAATACTTTCAAAGCAACGATCGAATAGTTTTAGTTGTGCCAACTATATTCTTTTGAACTTTCGAATAAACGAGGAACTACGTAATTGGAAAGTAAAATTCAAAACAAGGCAAGATCGAAAACGATCAGTCTACATCAAATGTGTTTGCAAGCGAAGTTTTTTTTTGTCAAAGTGTAAGTAAAATGTGGAATAAGAGTTCCATCTACCGCCCCAAATTACACCGGGAATTTGTGATTTTTGCCAAAAAATAGCATTTGGACTTTCGTTTCTCTTCCTCATTCATTTCAAAATTAATTCGATTGAAGTAAAAACTTCGGCAAGTATTTTTGACATGCAGGTTTGCTGTGCAATTCCAGAGTTCTTGTGACCACCTATTTGGTTTTGATAACCATTTGTTGCCAAAAAATTCAATGCTGCAGATAACTAAATGATAATCGGAACAGCATTTTGTCTTCTGCGAGTAGTCGGATGATTATGGTGTTAAGTAAGAACGTAAATTCGTCTTTAGAAACACGATAGCTCTTAACAAAACTAAAACAAAAGTATATATTTTTCATTAAGAATGCTTTCAAATATTCTACCGTATCTATATATTTGTACTTTTCTTAATTTTGGTATTATCTCTTATTCTTCTGCGTTCAATTTGCTCGTTCCGTTCTTCATTTCTTTCAAAGTTGAACCAAATACCAACGGTGTCCATTTTGTAATAATTATTCTTGTCCAAAAATCTGTTGTTTTTTTTTAAATGTCAAACAACTCGATTATCGTTCGAAAAACCGGCATCTACTTTCATACGTAGTAAAATTTAAAAGTAGAATAGAAAATGAGTTTCGAATAGAATCAAAAGTAGAATCGAGTTACAAAGTAGGGTTTTGTATTACCTATATATTATATAGTTTATATAATTTTAAGGAAACTACCACAGCTTTGTATCGAATCTTCAAGCACTTTCATCCTTATTGGTTTCTGAACATTTAACGTTTAATTTATTGAAAACAAAATTATAAATTTATCAAAATTTGACACTTAAACTCAATAAGGAAAACATTAAAATGGGGGGGGGGGGGGGTCATTGTTCTGCTTCTACTTACTTGCCATAGTTAGAGCGATAAAATTATTTCGGGTTGGAATCAAAATACATTTATTCGAAATAATGTATTAAACTATTTTGTAAACTGTAAATTGAAATTCTCTATTCCAAATTATATTAGCAATCCAATATTCTTTAAAAAAGATTAAAAAAGGACGTTTCATAGTTGTAAAAGTTGAAACGATTTGATGTTTTCTTCGACTATTTACAGCACTTGAAATTTATGTAGTTTCTTTTAAAAAGAATATTTCTTGAAGAATAGGGAACTCATCAATCCAGTTTTTAAAAGTAATAAAAACTTCAAATAATCTTGGTCTCAAATGATTTTTTCTGATCACTTCAACTGCAAGAAAAATTAATCTGAGTCTGGAACAGTAATTAAATATATCCATAATGAAAACTACTTTTTTTCAACTTAAAACTTTTTATATTGTACTAGCTGACCCGACAAACGTTGCTTTGTCATATAAAAAATGTCTAAAGAATATTTTGCAACAAATAAATAATGGCACATCTGTGGGAATAATAAAGTTTCGCGGTAGTAACATATTTTAACCTCGGAATTTGCTATTTAGAATTATGGTTTCGATAACATTTTTCAATAATTTTGTAATTACTAATCGCGTTCCGTTGCACAATCGTGGTGGGTTCAAATTACGAAGAAAAATTACCGGAGATCCAACCTTAAGTTGTAAATTATGCTGTGGCATGCCTGGTAAATCCAATCAGTTGTATTATTTACAGCTTCGGTAGCATCACAAACTGTATCAATAGATTTGTATGAGACCAATTCTACTGGTAACAAATGTTGTATCTAGAGATTTAATTCGTTGACCGCCACATTTTTTGCTGCTAAAATTGCTCTTTCTGCCAGCCACCCATGATTTGTATATTGTCTGTGTACATCGGGAAATATCTGGTCAATGAGAGCACCTTGTGAATCAATAATTGTGCAGAAATCGACCGGTAATTTTATGCATCCAGTTTCATCTGTAGTAACTTTTCCCTCGCCTATATCGAACAGTTGTTTGAGAATGTTTCAGCAGATAGATCTTGAAGCATTTGAACACTCTTACTTACTTTTACTTGTTATTTTTCAACATTAAGTGTTTGTTTGAAATAACCTGTAAAGAGTGCTGCCAAATAGTCTGTCGTTGTTTTTTATATTTTTCAATGCCTCAAGCGAATGTTTGTGTACCATAGTGCATTCATCCCATATGATAATTTTACACTGTTTCACCACTGTAGCCATAGATGACTGTTTTTATATTTTAGTATTTAGTGACTGTTTAAGTATTAAATGAACTGTTCTGCCTCCATCTTATAAAGTTGCCGCAATCCCAGAAGATGCAACATTCATTGCCGAAACAATGAATGTTTTGCATCTGATGGTCTGGTGCATCCAAAAATAATCCACCTTGTCCTGCTGAAACTGCGTGCATGATGTGGTCATAAATGGTTCTTTTTTTTTTCATTCATTCGTGGGACATTGCGAGCAACAATTCACGATTCAATTCAGTGTCTATTAAATCAGATGCATTTCGATTTGGTGGCAATGATAACGCAAAGCTCCTCAGTAGCAATTGATGCTTCATTGTACATAGAGTCATTGAACTATCGTTAGATCTATGCACCTTGTACGATGTTGATGCAATTCAAAGATAGAACTTAGGAATATAAAAATAGATCATACCTACCGAATGTATATGCAAAATTTCATTGAAATTGGTTAAGCCGTTTCGGAGGAGTATGGCAACTAACACTGTGACAGGAGAATTTTATATATTAGATGAAATTAATTTACATATTTTTCATTAGATGTTTCAAATCAAATTCCGTTTCTTATGTACATACGAGTACATATAATGTCATCATTTTATTCTATATCTGAAATCGAATTTCAAACAATGGCGTAAACGCACTTTGTTTTTATTAAATTAAATTTAAACTTACCCTTATTTATTTTGCAAGCGCTTACATTTGCATAACAAACTATATGTACCCCTGAAAGTGCAACATGAAGCCATCTTTGGTTTCTCACAATTTCTGGGTAAGTACTTACATATGTTTATATATTTTTAGCCTTCAGCCCTTACAATGTATTCGATTCAAAAATACCCATTGAACTGAAATTTGCGCTTATGTAGCAACCTATGATATAGAATAAGTAAGTAATTAAATAAATAAGCTTTAATTAAGGCTATAAAAGAGGTGTGTACTAACCTACATTGGTTTTGTACAAAATGATACAAAAATCAGTGGACAACGATAGAGGCTATTTAATGCCCTAAAATAAGCTTCAAAACCAACATGCTGCTACATCATGCCGTTAGGGAAGGAGAGCGATTTTTTATTGCATTTAAGTTACAGTTTCAAGCCTTCTGAACATTATACAAAAAAAGTATGATTTTTTTATTGAAAAAAGTATCATTTTAGGACTTATGAAGTTGGAAAAGCTGAATAAAAGATGGCCGACGATGTTCTTTTTTAAATTTTGGATTTTATCTCAGTGTGAAAAAATGAACTTTGATTTTTGAAGAAGCTACAGTTGAACTTAACTTAACTTAATTTTGTATTTCTTCCATTTAAGCGAAAATAAAAAACAGTGTATTTCCAAACACTTTAAGTTTTAAATTACTTGTTTTTCTTTTAAAAATATGGGACAGGGTTGAGATTTTGTATTCATTATCCTTTAAGATACCTATAATGACTAATTTAAGGAAAAATTCGGCCACTGAATCTTGGATTTTTAAATTTAAAATAGACTTTATTTACAAACAAAAATTCAATCTTACAACAATGTTTACAAGTCATCTATGAACTGTGAAAATATTTGTATCGATATTCTGTGATCCCATCACAGTCACCGCCACAAATGAATACAGATGAAAAGTTGACCAGTTAAAAAGTAATTTCAACGCTTTTATGATTGTCGAATTCTTAATTTAACTGGCTCTTATTTAAGATGTGTGTACGGTCCTATGTGTACTACGCCCTTACTCACTTAACTAAATCTTATTTTGCCAAATTTCAACACAAAACCAGGAAATAAGAATTTAAAAAAAATATAAAAACAGTTATAAGTCGAATATGAAGCAAATAGAAAAAAAGTAACTCATGAGATCTTCAAATTAACATGAAGTTTAATACATAAGTTCAGAAACCAATAGTTTTCTTCAGATTTATATGTAAACCTTATAACCTTATTTTTATTCAAATGTTTTAATTCATGTTTAATTCAATGCCTTCATGTTACATGTGAAAAAATAGTAACATAATTGGCCTAACTAAGTTTTTTAGGAATACAATCAAAGATATGTATCTACAGTTGTGTTCATAAAAATAGCAGTGCTTTTGATTTTATAATTAAAAAGTGTTAAAAATTTAATTTTTTTTATTTTTCGTTAAGTAAATATTTTACTATATAAAGTTTTAAATATTTGTAACATACTAGCATTTAAAAAATTAATAAATATTAGCTCAAAAATAAACAATGGGACGGTCAAGACACTGCACCGAAATAATTCGAAAACTGCGTTTGGAGGAAAAAAGCTACCAAAATATTCAAGACTTAGCAAAAATGGTCATTAACGCCTTAAAATGGCAAAATAAACCGAAAACGCGATTCCCAAAAAAGATGGCTTCTGAAAGAACTGACATAAAAATTGTTCAGTTAGCAAAACAGAACCGTTTCATAGGCTCTAGGAAAATAAGGAATGGACTTCAACTGTCTGTTAGCGCTGTCACAATACGAAGACGTCTTTAATAAGCAAAGTTACCAGCCCGAAGGCCACGAAAGGTACCATTCTTGACGAAAAGGCATGTGGAAAAGAGAATGGAGTTTGTTAAAGCGCATAGAGACTGGGCAAAAGTGAAATGGAGGAATGTTCTGAGGACCGATGAAATCAAAGTCGACCTTAAAATGCAGCAATCGATCCACGGTACCTACACTATAAAAACAGCATGGTGGAGGAAGAATGATGATATGGGCTTGCTTTTCATATTACGGGGTCGGGCCTATTTATGTGATGGGGGGTATAAGGGATGTAACTGAGTATGTGAAAATTCTCGAGGAGGTTATGTTACCCTATGCTGAAGAGGAAATGCCGTTGATTTGGATTACGTCTAAAAAGGCAAAATCATGGTTTGCGCAGAAGGAGTTATCCGTTATGGATTGGCCCGCTCAATCCCCCGATCTTAACCCCATCGCTACTTTGTGGGGGGATGTTAAGAACGCAATTCATAAAGCAAAACCCAAGTATAGGAAAGAATTGTGGGAAGCAGTGCGTGATTCGTGGAACGCAATAAAAGTCAAGAGGTGTTAGGTTTTAGTGGACTCGATGGCACGTAGATGCGAAGCAGTCATAAAAAACAATGGTTATGCAACAAAGTACTAATTGTAAGCTAACATTATTTGTATGCTTTCATATAACTTATTACAGTTTTTCTTACTTTTTACGTAATAGATCTAGTACTTTGTCATGCACTGCTATTTTTATGAACAGCCATATATTTAAAAAACAGCTTTTACTGTGACAAAGCTAACGGTAAAAAATCGATAGTACTTATTTTCTGTTTTTATGAATAAAATATTTTAATTTGTTATTAGAAGTTTAATGAAATATATTTTAACGTTGATATTGAAGGCCTTTGTTTTATTTGGAGAGCACTGCTATTTTTATGAACACAACTGTATGTCAAACTAAGGCCATTAAGCCACAGGCACATATCGGGCGCTAAGAGGAGATTATGGTTTACGTAATCGCAATTGGAAAAATTGTAAAGAAATTTGAAGAAACTGGATTGGTTACAGACATTTTAAAGCTTCCTTCGTGCCACTGAAAATATCAGAACACCCAAGTGTGTCGATTCCTCGTCCTTCTCAGGAATAAGGACTGTCTTACGGGACGTATAAAGCCCAGCTCACACAACAACTTCGTAGATACGTCGAATAGAATGGGTGACAGGCGGTGGACGGAGATTTTTCGAACTAAATTTTCTTCAGCGAAGATTCATATTTCTCACCTGGTCGGTGTGTTAATAAACAAAATTGTCGTAATTGGGGTCCTGCGAACCCTCAAGTAATTGAAGAAAAATAAAGAAAAACATGCACAAAAAGTCACGGTTTGGTGCGCTCTTTCCTCTGGATCTGTGATTGGACCTTCCTTTTTCGAAAACGAGAATGAAACGACTGCCACCGTCAATACGGAACGTTATGGTCCTATCATTTTTTTTGCGTGCTATTGAAGAATGCTACTTGGAGAATATGTGGTTTCAACAAAACGGTGCCACATGCCACACAACTCGAGCGATTATGCTTTTATTGTAAAAGATATTTCGATGGCCGCGTATAGTTTCCCGTCGTGGCGATATCAACTGGGAACAAAGATAACCGCTAGACTCTTCTTTTTTTTTTTGTGAAGCTAGGTGAAAGACCGTGTTTATGCAGATAAACCATTAACCGTTGTGTTCTTAAAAACCAACAATCGTCAAGTTATACCTGAGATACCACCCAAAATGTGTCAAAAATGCTCGAAAATATCGCAAAATGGATAACCCTGTATTAGGAAAAAAAACGAAGATATTGACTTTAAATTATATTTTGTTAAAAAAATTTTTGAAAGACTAATTTACAGATGGGATCGTAAGTTTTCAGTGTGGGTCGCATTCCAGCCTCATTTTTGTGTTTGGACTAGCCCAAAGGGCTGGAGTTAAAATCTTTAAAAAAATCGCGAAAAACTCGATAGAAATGCATTTGCACTAACCACGTGATATTTACTTAATTATCGCTACCACCTTCATAAGGCACTGAATCAAAGATTGTTCTTAAAAACAAACGATTCTAGGTGTAGGTATGTTTGCAAAGTGCCCAACAGCCCAACACCAAGTTCCAACTAATTTTCCAACCCTTCTTGCTTCAAAATAGATATAATTCAATTATT
This sequence comes from Eupeodes corollae, assembly GCF_945859685.1. Classification (NCBI taxonomy): domain Eukaryota; kingdom Metazoa; phylum Arthropoda; class Insecta; order Diptera; family Syrphidae; genus Eupeodes; species Eupeodes corollae. The sequence continues at coordinate 271,478,478 of NC_079147.1, forward strand.
TCCCCTTATTAGCTTTTTAAAAGAGGCGTGACAATTAGAAAAAACAACTCATCTGGAATTTACATATAAAAATAAAATGTGAAGAGAGGAAAACTGTATAAGGAGAAAAAAAAGAAGTGCTAATGATCTAAAAAGAAAAAAAAATAGATCACACATTTAAAACTCACTCAAAAACTTATATTTCCACTCTTAATGAAAGAGCAGTAAAAGGGAAGAAGAGAAACGCAATGGAGATAGAGACATGTTTCATTAATGTATTCGAATAGCTGTATATACAAAGTAGATCCAAGTAGGCGTGGCAAAAAGTCTCACTCTTGCATTAATAAAGTGAATTGCTGAATTGTCATCGCTCTCTTTCTATCACAAAGAACCTATTTCACGCACCAATTATACCCCGCAAAACAGAAAAGCGTTTCGATTACCTAAGCAAACTCACACTATAATGGGGGAATTTAAGAAAATGGTTAATTAGAGTGAGAAAACAACTAAAAGAGCGAAAGAGAAAGAAACAAATAACCAGAAAAACCACCATAAACAATTAGGCACTGGTGGGAAAAGGTGAACCTTGGAGAATGCTAACTTTACACACTCACTCACTAAATCGATGCATGGTGCACTTTTGGGGGAAATATTTTTGACATTTCTAACGAGAAACCAAAATGTAGAATAGTTCGTTCATTTCGTGACGTTTGTTACCCTGAAAAATGTATCCGAACCCCAAGGAAATAAAAAACATGAACGTGGGTGCGAGCTCGTTGGTCTGCTTAATTATTCGTGAAGCCCCTCTGCATGTTTCTTGGGAAACTAAAAGGGTGGTCAAAGCTGCGTTGTTCAACCACTGCTACCGCCAACGACACCGCACGCCGCCGCCGCCGCTTCAATCACCTATATACGTTACCAACCCCGACGCTACCGCATTGAAGTATTTAGATAGAAATTGTTATTGTTTTTTGTTTTTGTCGAAATTCTTTCGGAAGTTCGCATTTTAATTATGATCCAAGCTAAGAAAAGTTACCAAATGAATTATTCATTAATTTTTCTGGGAGAGATAAGAATCTTTAAGAATTATTTATTGTTGTTATTATTTTTGGAGGTTTGGTCGAGTTTATGCCTCAGAGTGAAAGGGTTCCCGAAAATCATGTTCCTTAGTGGTTGTTCATTTGTTATTAAGAGGGCCTCGAAAGTCATGAACTCCATTTGACCTTTTTCTGATGTTTTTTGTTTTTTTTTTTTTTTGCGTTTAAATTATTTCTTATATTTTTATGGAAATGGTATAATGGGGAACCATTTTCAAGGCACATGAAAAAGAGTTACACACGTAGTAAATCTTCATAAATGTTAACGGCTTAGCTGTCCAATGGTTCGGATTTTCACCATTTTGAAGCGGGGTGAAAGGCATCCAAGCGATTCATGCGATGTTTGTTGTTAACTTATCCAAATACCAAACTTTTTCCTCTTTATAAAATAAAATATGTAATAATATAAGAATATTAAAAATAAACGAAAAGTTTTAACGCTTACCTAATGAATATTAATTTTATGGAGCTTTTGTTTTAAATGAGAAAGGTACCATTGTTTGACAAGCCGACGGACTTTTATTGTTTGCTTTGATTTAAATTAAGTACGTATAGCTTAGTTTTTTGACTTGGAAATATGTATATAAAGCAGTTATTTATCTTAATGATGAAAACTTAAATAAATATATGTATAAGTTAGGTAAAGGTAGGTATACATTTATGATGGCAATCAAGTTGATTGGTAGCTCTTTTTTTAGTTCCGGAAACCAATTAGAAACATTAAAGAGGATATTAGTTTAAAAACAAATTGAATTTCTAAAGATAGTTTACTAACGTTAATGATGGCCTCACTTCAATCAAGGTTTTTTTTTGCTCTCCGAAAGTATCTTAAATTTTAAGGGAAATATAAACAAATATGTTCTGACTTACTCTATTTTACTTAAATACAGGGAGCAGCATAGAAGTTGAAAGAATTTAAAAAAATCATTGCGCCATCTTTATTTGAGTCAGGGAAACGGCTCCTGTGGCGTTATTAAGAAAGAGAATGTACAATTTTGTCAGTACTATAACGAATACTGATCTGCTAAACAGCACGCATTTGAAATAGAATGATTTTTTTAAGCAAGTGAATCTTACAAGGTTACATTTCGTGAGTTTCGAACACCTTTTGATGTGAATCGTAAAAAATAAACAAAATACAAATTCTTAACTGGTGTAAGGAGAACCCTTACTTGGTTCAAGGAAGCATCTTCATTAGTTGAAGGTTACCAGTTGGATCATCACTTGAATAATAAAAGCAAAATAGACGGAATCAGTAACGCTGACATAAACGGCCTTGAAAATATTTAATATCTCTTACTTTTGAATCGCCTTAAATTACCGTCGCTAAAAAGAGTATTATAGCAACAAATAAGAAGTTATTGTCTTAAATCGAAAGCAAAATTGTGGCTTGAGACGTCGATCCCAGCATAAGTTATGGCTGGCAACTATACGAGACTGGTATCGGTCTCATTTTAGTATCGCCTCGTGGAACCGATCGGAGACGAGACAATACTACTTTTGAAGCTCTTGAGATGACACGGAGACGAGACTGTATATATCGAGCCCTTCCCGCAAATTTGTTGTAAGCGCGAAAATTAATTTTATCGTAAACTAAAACGACAAATCAAAAGCTTACTGCTGTTCATTGAAACAACTTGTGCCCATAGTCAGTATTGAAAATTATTAATTATCCTTAAGTTAAGAAATAGCAACAGCCTCCAAGGTTCTATGTGTTATTAGCAAATTTTAATAATTAAGTTCTTTTTTATTGAAAATGTCGCTTACGATAAAATGGCGGGAAGGGCTCGATATGTATGTAGTGAAATTTGAAGAGAGTCTCATCGGCCTTTTCGGTTTTAATGCAAGCGTTTGTTGAGTCAATGGGTCTTCGTTTTGTAAAATTAAACCTAATTGCATTTATAAGAACGTACACGAGCTTTAGAATCAAATAGGTACATATGTTTAAAATTAAACGCTTTATTTCAGATTGGATTATATTTAAGAATGGCTGCGATTCCTTTGTGTAAAGGATTACAAAACAAACGCATCGGATTTTTCAATAAATGGGCTACAAAAGTTGTATTTTTAACCAAAACAAAAACGGTGAGAGTGAGAGGAATTTTATTTCTTTTGCATGGCCACCAAGGGCACGCATCGAGAAGTCCAGACTCCAAACCCAATTTTCGACGGTTTTCAAGAAAAATCGGCCGATATTGCTTTTTTGCAATTTCACGTTCGATATTCGTACGAAGTTTATCAATCGTCGTTGGTTGTTGTTTGTTGGCATAGACAACATAGACCTGACGCAGTCCCACAGGAAATAATCTAACGGCGTCGAATCGCACGATCGAGGCGGCCAAGCCACTGGACCATTTCGTGAGATAACACGTTTTTCAAACTTGGTTTCCAATAAATTGATTGTGACATTCGCTGTGTGGCTTGTGGCGCCGCGCCCTCCTGTTGGAACTACATGTCCCTCAAGTCCATATCATCCAATTGGGGCCAAAAATATTCGGTTATCATTGACCGGTGGCGATACCCATTCACAGTAACGTGCCGGTCTTGATCATCACGGAAGAAGTTCTTCCCAATGACGCTGCCGACCCATAAACCACAGTAAACCGTATTTTTTTCGGGATGCAATTATGACTGATTAGCACCGAATATTTTGTTTATTTACGAAGCCATTCAGCCAGAAATGAGCCTCATCGCTGAAAATGATTTATCGATGAAAATCCGAATCATTTTCAATTCGCCACAACGCCGATGTGACACAGATGCCCAACGCCTGACAACGACGTATGAGAGACACATGCGTCCTTTTTGCAACTGAAGCCTCAGCGGCAGCAATATCCTCGACGCTATGGGCTATGGGATCTCCTACAACGTATTTTACGACCATACATTGGACGTAGCGCTCTTAACGTTGAAGCCATTGATTCCGAATTTCATTAGGAAATTTTAATAATTTCGACTCGTTGGCATTGTTGGAATTACTTACTTCTAGTAGAAAGTAAAAATAAATATTGAAAATAGTAGAAAAAGGCAAGATATACATTTAAAGCCATTATATAAAGTATAAAGCTGCAATCAATATAGGTACATTATGAAATTTAACACGTATACAATTTTGAAGGATCGGGAGTCGGCTTTTCACTTGACGAAAACAACGACAATAATAACCCTTTCTTTTTTATGCAACCTGTTGTATGATTCTTCGGTGTTTCTAGTTGGGTTTTTGAATGAAGTCATTAACCACTGTTTAATCCCATAATCCTCGCCTGGCAATAAAATGGAATCAGTTGGATTTCTCATAATTTGTTCAAGAAAACGGTTTTTTCCAAATCCTCGATTCATGGGCTGAACCCGGCCATTCATAAAAAACACTTGTAAAACATTTCCTTGCATTACAGTTAGCTTGAATGTTGATGAAGGTATATTCCTTTGTAATTGATAAATTTCTTGAAATGTAAATAAGGTTTCTTTATCTCAACATGGGTGCAATCCAAGGCTCCTATGCATGATTGAAAATTGTTATTCAAAAACCAATTATGTTTATATAGCTACTATAAGTTTTTCATGCGGTTCGAAGGAACTTTATCCTTACTTTACTTTAGTTAGCGCTACAGCGCATTGTGCTCCTGGGCCTCAAGTAATAACTTTCACTAGCTTACTCGCTCTAGCTTGCTGCCTCTAGTTTCGAATACCAAGTTAACATGCGTCGGCCTCAACTTGATCACTCCACCGGAGATGAGACCTGCCTCTGCTTCTTGTGACCTCAGGCTTGGCGTTGAATACCTTACGGGCTGGAGCTTCGATGTTCATTCGCTTGACATGCTCTAGCTATCTTAAATGTTAAACTCGCAGGCAAGTAGCTGTACAGCTCGTATAGCTCCTTATTATATCTTCTCCGACAGATGTTACTTTGCCTATAGACACAAACCGAACCATAGATCGTACGCAGAACCTTCTTCTCGAAGATACCAAGAGATCCTTTATCCGCCTTTGAGAGGGTCCATGCTTCTGCACCATACAGCAAGACTGGCATGATTAAAGTTTTGCAAAGTGTCTCTTTGGTACTTTACGATAGGGCCTTATTCCTCAACTGCTTGCTTAGACAAAAAAAAAACAGCGATTAGCAAGAGTAATTCTACGTTTGATCTCCGCGCTAATGTCATTTGCAGAATTAACAGCAGTGCCCAGATAAACAAATCCGTTTACCAACTCAAAGTTGTACCTGTCAATTATCAAATTTTGACCAAGTCACTGTGTGAATCGACTCTATTTGACGACAGTAAATACTTCGTTTTTACCTCGTTAATGTCAAGAACCATTTTCTTCGCCTTACATTCGATATTAGAGAAGGCACTCGTATATGCTCGTTTGGTTTTTCCCATAATGTCGATGTCATCTGCACATCCAACCTTTTCCAGAGAGAAGATTTTTAGACTATGAGTTTTGCTACATAGATAGTGTATAGTTCGAAACACACTAAACTATTGGAATCTCGTGTCTTCACCAAAGCGAAATTGAAATCCTGTATCTGCAACAATCCTCAAGAATTTTTACCTATTTTTTCTTCAGTTGAAGTTGCTTCTCCTCATTTCCGTTTGAGTACCTTTTAAATTTTTTTATATAGTCAGTACTGATAAATATTGGTTATAATAATTTTTAAAAATGGTAAAGCATTTTTAAATTGTTACTTCCTAGTCTAGTCTTCGCTTCTTGTATACTTTTTCTGAGCTAATAGGTAAAAATGTTGCCATTTAAAAGTATCAATTGGAAAAATTAATTCGAAGCTAGTAAATAATGTTTCTTAGAGTAAGCCCTAAACCTATGTTTTAGTATTTACTTTCTTTTGCATGGACAACTACTAAATACTATGACAATTTACCAGCAAAAGCATTTACTATAGTATCTGCATATGGCTGGCCCATTATGTCAAGTTTTAGATTTTATAATTATTTGATTACCCTTTTAGACATGAAGTTTTCAATTTACGACCTTCCTTTCCCAGTGACTACGAAGTTTGTTTAATTTAATTAAATGCAAATTAAATTCTGGATATTTTTTATAATAATAACATACGATGGGACTTTTGCCTTAAAAATCGTTCAACAATGTGGGTATTACATTTTTGTATTTGCGACAATATAATAAAATTATTGAAATCATACAAGTTTAAAGAAGTAAGACGTGACGAGATGAGACTTTCAATGAAACAATCATCGAGATAAAAGCGAGGTCGAGAGGAGACACAGTTGTACAAGACTGTAACCAATACCTAGTCTAGGCTAACATTTTTCGATTTTCACAAAGCCGAGAGGAGACTAGGAAAAATCTTATCAAGACTTGCCTCATGGCAAGCCCTAAAACCAAGGAACTAATATACACCCCTGCAAAATGGGAGAATATGTGTGTTAAAAATATATATAGCACAAAAAAAAATAAGTATACGCCTGAGTGTACTAGTGTTTGTATTTGAATTAATTTTAGTATCGAGTTAACTGAAATATATAACCTTAAATTAACTCCTTCTGGATTCAACTTCTGCCACAAGAAAATATCACAATTTTTGCATTAGAAATGCTTTAACAGTTGCGTTTATTTTAACAATAATATTATATCATTCAATTTATGCAAACTTGGGTAAAACTTGGTGCAATTTATTATGAGTAAATTATATTTTTTATAAACCTTCTCGATTATATAATATATTAAATCTACATAATAAACGCACATTTTAATAACTTAATATAATTATTACTTTGTTTGAGTGACAATATCAGTAGATCGACAAAAATAACTTAGAATAGAATAAAGGGAGTGTCAATATTGAAATTAAACATTGATCTGTCAGTTAATTTATTTTTATCTAATGTGCGAAGTTCTTATTGTGGAAATTTAACAGAGTCTTAGTGTAAAACTAGATATATCTACACCCGTCCGTATACCTATTAGGTGGGAGTTCAGACAACTCCAACTGCCTCCAATGCTTAATTAAAAAAGACATTGAGTAATACATTTCTAAAGTAAGGTAAATCTCCTTCTTAATTCATGTTATTAACTTAAAAATGCGACAAAAACTACTTTTGTATCACATTAGATTTATTAAAAGGAACTTTTCAAATATTTGATTTTAAATTGACATCAATTTACACAAAAGACTTTTTTGCTGTCAAATTTGGGCATCAATTTACGAGATACAATCTTAGATTGTATAAATCCTTCACATGCTTCTTTTGAACATAAAGTAGCTGATGCTTCTGTGACGGTCTTAACTGCCCTCTCAACGGCCTGGGTGTGACATGGTAGACGCAAAAATTCAATTTGATTGTGTTCTTCCTGAGCAATGAAGTATTGAAGTTCATCGTTTGAAATGTGTTTTAATGTAGGTGGTTCAAAAATATCCTTTTGCCAATCAAAGTGCACATTTTTGCATCCAATTTTATATTTGGGACTTCAAAAACTCTTAACCGAGTAGGTTTTTCGGGGCGAGCTTTTAAAGTACGGCGCAGAGCCAATTCTTTGATATGTTTTCTTGGATCAATTTACATTGCTAGCAATAAATTTTCTGAATGCGCAAGGAAACTGTTTGTTTGATTTTAGGATCAATAACAGTCTGATATTAGACGGAAAGATAGCGACTTTTCGAGATTAAACCCCATAAATGCCTTGCTCCATCTTTGCAGATAGGGTGCCTTTTGATATTGAACCAAGTTGGAGCATAGACCTTCCGTAGGAGTTGATGTTCCGATATACAGACGAAGAATACGATTGGCTTTAGTGAGCCACCTAGCATGGGACATCTTTCCGGGGGACTTATCAGGTAGGTCATCGGGACAACTTCCGGTCAAAACTGCTGAAACGATCCTGAATAAATAAAGTTGGTCAGAACTAAGGTCCTTCGTGTCCATTACCAGCATCGGCTCTCCTGGAATGCTCTTAAATTTAACGATAAACGTTTTATCGCAATTTTCCAGATCCTTTCCAATCACTCTTGAAAATGTTCTTGGCCCCGAAGTTACGCCATCAATAAGGGCAAATAAATGACGGAATGGCAGCTCATTCATATGCAACATGCAAACTATCCATTGTAATGGTCTTTTTAATCTTTTTTCCAACAGGCGCATGATTCCTCCAAACTTTCCAACATCCATTAGCTACTAAATTTTTCAATGAAATGTTTTCTGTCAGGAAATACTTAAACAACTCTTGTTCAACACATTTAGCAGTACCTGATGTTGGAGCAATGTAACCTTAGTATTTTGAATCTGGTTCGCTTATTAGTGAAATATGTTTTTCGATCACTTGTTCGCGGTAATACTTTCTATTTCTTTTCCGTTTGACTAAAGTTTTGTCCTTTCGACCGTAGAAATATAAGGCACTGATCTCAGAAACAGATTCTTTATTTTGTACACTTTTTCTTGCCTTTTTTCGCTCCCTTCTTAGTTTATTTTTATCAACAATGGGTAATTTAGATTCCTGTAGGATTACAGAAGCAATGGCATCTGTCGTTCTGTCTGATACCCCGGAGTAATTCAGTGTTACGGATTTTTGTTTTTTTTTTTCCTTTTCTTTGGAGTCACCAACTATAAAAATATCTTCGCTATCTGAATCTTCACATGAATCTGATGGTGCTTCTGGTGGACTATTGTTATGAACAGAAACAGAAATACTCTTAGACGTTTTCGCAAGGCCTCTTGCTAATGTTTCTCTATCCATTTTTCTTTTCAAACTTGTCTGATATTATTTTTTGTAGCGAGTACATCTGTGTTCCCAAATATCATTTTCCTTGTGGTTCTTTGATCATTTAGAAAACTTCTTTCATTCAGTGGTACCTTTATCTCTTTTGGACAGTTGCATTTCGAAAAATTAGAGCATTTACAAGATGAAATTAATGTCGAATAAAACTTTGCTAGCAGAAAGAAATTCCCCTAGTTTCTTTTTTGGAATGTTGGGATGGCACTTAAGGAGTTTTTTAAACTTACCATGATAAGATTTTATCATTTGTAATGATCTCGTAGTTGAAACAACCGGTAGTGATGCCTGTTTCCAAACAAATTCGATTTGTTCACACACTATATCACTTATTTCCTTGAACGTTGGTTCCTTTTTATTAATTTTCAAATTGTACCTGTTCCATTCATAACATTTTATTACCTCTTCGTAAGTGGCCAGTAAAATATTCTTAAAATAACAAGTATCGCCAAATATAAGACATTTGAAAGCCTTAAACTTAGCTTCAATTTTGCGACTACACTGAAGATGAAGAACCTTAAAATGAATGTCATGTAACTGTGTTTTTTTTTTTTTAATTTGGGTATCGGCCTACTTTCATTTTTGTTTTGAATAAAGTTCAAAGAACGAAATGAACCCAACATAAAGTCAAAGCCACCTCATTTAAAAGTTATACAAAATTGAAAAATAAAAAAAATAAAAAATCAATCATGGTAAATAAGTTGAAAACGTTTAAACTTTAAAGATAAAATTGAGGCAGATAAAGTCAACCCATTTCAAAAATATTTTGCATATGTGCTTAGGATACCATATGGCCAATTTTTAGTGCTATTAGAACTCTCAATTCTCAAAAATAATTTTCTGACCCACCCTAATATCTATACACATTGCTTATGAAATAGTTTTTGAGTAAAAAGTACCTTTGTTTACAAAGATTGTTTAAACTATATTCACCTAATTACTAAGAACAAAGATTTAAGTCACAAATAATGAGTTATTATTCAACTTCTATCAAAGTACCTTTAGCATGTGATACCTTAGAGCCTGAGATTAATCTAATTGAATCTTATGACAGCTTTTATTTACTTGTCTGATATGAACATTGATATAAAAATGACAACATTACCAAATTGACGACATTTGTCTACCCAGGTACAATTGGATTCCTTTTGGAAAAGTTCCTTTAAATTCAATGTACCAACAAACTAGCAGAAAACTATTGACTCGTTTAAAAACAACAAAAAAATTGGAACATACTAACCTTCACTGCAGTGTTTGAAAAACACTCTCAAATTGAGAAAGCTTGTGTTAAACGAATATTTTGTAAAATAAATCTAACCTATTTCATTCGGTAATTCTTACTCTGTACTTTTTAATAAGTGCAAATCCAACACGGTCAAAATTATTTCTACAATTTTAGTTAGTTATTAAGGTCCTATTCCTTTTACTTGTTTTTTATAAACAGTTTATCGCCTGTGTTGAAGTTGAAGTAGTATCATTTGATTATATTAAAATAATTTCAAAGGTTCGTGACGCTGAAGAATTATAAAGGGTGGTAAACTTTTGAGGACCGATGTTGAATGTGTTCCACACCTTAATGCCAAGGGTTTTACTGCAATTCATTTCACATTTATCAATTTCCGACTAAATCAATTTGAACCATGGAAAGGTACACAGTCAAATAACGCGTTAAAACTATTCATGCTTATTATACAAATTGGAGTTTCAATCAAAATGCATATCATGCACTTCGCAAGTTTGTCGGTCTATTTAGCCGATTAAATGTACGTAATGAAAATTATGCTTACAGACTTGCATCAGCGTCTTAACCATGTCAAGAGTCGTCGTCAACAGTCAAAACTGTGGTGAGGCATATTTTCACCTTAGTGGATTTGTCAATAAGCAGAACTGCCGCATTTAGGTGAATGTTATTTAAAAGTGATTGTCGAACAACATTTGCACCCACAAAGAGACTGTTTGGTGTGGTTCATGGGAAGGCGGTATCATCGGACCGTTTTTCTTTTTCAAAATGAGGCTGGCAAGGCAGTTACTGTTAAAAGTATTCGCTATCGTGAGATGCTAGCGAATTGTTGGCCCGAATTTGAAAGCACGGATATTGACTATATAATGGTTCCAACAGGACGTTGCCACTTGCCACACCAGCTAACGAAGCAATCGAAGCAATGGCCCTTTTTGCAAAAAAATGCAACGGCCGTGTCATTTCACGTGGTGGTGGAGAGCAATAATTAAAGGGCTAAAGGATAATCTAATTCGGCACAATAACGGCTTAGTTATGCCTAAGCGGCATCGAAAATTCGGGACCATGGGTTGGAGGTGTGCCGCCGAGAATACGACGGCCAATTTCTGATATTTTGTTCCACACATAATGAACCATACTTATACTTTCATAAAAAAAAGAAATCACACTAATTTCGTGCATAAGGAAATCTTATTCAAGGTCAACACCAGCCCTTAAAATTTAACCACCCTTTAGAACACTATGAGATTTACAAAAAATATCCCACTCATTGGTTTTTTAAATGATTGGAAACTTAACTGCTTACAACATGTTGTAAAAAGACTAACCTTTTTATCTCCATAACTAATATGGCCAAATCAGATCTTCTCGTGAGAAAGCCGCTTTTAACAACATTGGTTCTTCCGATACTGAAATAGGCTTGTCGGGTCTGGGTTTCCAATTCAATTAGATACAAACTTAGGGAATTGCGATAGAATCAATCTACAATTTTCTACCTTTTAAATACAGACTTGTTGACTTTTTGAATTACGCCTTTCTTTTCAAGCATCCTGTAAACTTCTAAATAATGTGAATTCATCAACATTAGTGATTTTGACAACTTTTTTGGAACGTCTATTAATTTTAATTTATTTTTATTTTAGTCTTCAGACAAGAGACGCATTTTGATTTAAAAATATGGACCATTTGTTTCAGTTTTTCTTTTCATTTAGAAAAAAAGTCTGTACCACGTTATTTTATTTTTAGTATTGAAAATGTAAGTCTCTTATGCAGAGTGTTATTAGGTAAGGTATATCCTGTACCTTAAGTAAATTGCTGTTTAAAATAGAAATCTCGTCTCAAGTGCTTCAAAATTAGGCTAATAATTATTTCATTCACTATTTTCTTCATTCACTAGTATCTGCAAATCATAGCTTAAAAGGTAAAAGTTTCACGTGCTTAGACCAATAACTTGCCTCATTGTAGCACAAAATTATGTTAGCGTTTAAATAAAATAAAATTACTTAAAATACTTAATGTTGCTTAGATGTTTTGTACCATCGCTTCTTCTCTTAAAAAAAGAATGTGCATATCTTGCAATTGCTACAAATTTACAAAATGAAATATTGCCCATACAACACATGCTTCAATAATGTGTCCATAACCAAAGCAATTTACATGGCATCCTTCCAAAGATGGTCGATTCTTTGACACCATAACAAGCAACTAAGCTCAATATTCTGTGGTGGTCAATTAAACCTTTATTCCGATTGCGTTACGGCCGATCTCAATCACATGATTCACCTCAAGAATCAAACTTTCAACATCGCTGCAAACTGCAACCACATCTGCAGACCCTCAGAAAATACCTTAGGGTGCAAGAACAGCAAGCCAGAGGTAAGGATATTCAAAGGTTTATTGGATACAATCTATTTTCTTCCCGGTGCGATATTGATTGACAGTTCAGCACTCGCAGGCCGGGATCCTCTTGAGGGAGTTTGGATATATGGTTTGAAGGTATCGTATACATTAGGTGTTAGGTCTTTTTGAATTGTGCCTCTCTTTTTCTTTTGCATTCTCGAATATCTTGATTCAACTCAACTAATGCTGTCCCGCTGAGTTTCGATTACTCGCGACTTGATGCTTTCGATTCGAACTATATAAACGCGTCGACATCCATTTACGCTTGATGCGAAGTGACAGGCTGCCATTTGGGTTGACAGCATTGCGCGCGATCTTGTTAGGGGCATTCCATGCTGTTGCGCGCACGACACCGCGTCCAATGCGACCAACTACGACGACCACGAGTGCGACGAACGGACGCATCGCAAACTCGCGCAGTTTTAAAGTGCATCAGCCAGAAGCACAGCACGCTGATTGCAATCGACAGAGTGCTTTGGTAACGAAACGATATTTGTTGATGCAACTGATGAAAGAAAAAGGAGAGGGGTTGATGGGGGGAATTAACATTAAACTTCCCAACATGGATGCACAGCGGAAAGGCATCCGCACGGAGCACCCCATCATCAACCACATCGGCACCCGTTTTAGGGATTTTGCACTTATTCGCTCGAGGCACACAACACTGCAAATCGCTGCCGCTACCACCGCCGCCGACCGCCGTCGAGCCAAATTCCGATTGCCATTTAGCAGATACTTAAACCTTCCAATTTCCAAATGGAGGTGAGACTCTGGTCTATTGGACGCGACAGTGCACTTACACGGTACCTTACCAAACCAAGACTTTTTTTGGATTGAATTAAGTTTAAGTTGGAGTTGATGGTGTACATAGTTGTCTGTTCCTGTACCTTGAGAGCCTCTCTCTCTCTCTGTCAATTTACGAAAACCACATAAAACAGTGCCGAACATTTTGTCCATTTCTTTAGGTGTCCACAAAGTCCAAAGAGTCCACGTGTTGTGCTTGTGTCCCAGCAATGACTCTTGTTCTATCCACCAGACAGGGACGAATGCAAGTTTCATAAGGCCTTGATACCAACTTACCTCAAATAAGCGATGGTAGGCCTGGCGTGTTCCATGGATTTCTTGACTATTGCATGACCATTTAACCTCTTGACAAATGTGGCCCTGGTTATGGATATATGCAGCTAGAACATCGGTATAGATGTTTTGATGGCGGTGGCTGCTCGTTGGTTTGGTTTTGGCTTTGGGCCTAATCTATAGATAGGTTAAGTCACCTTAAGTAGGCATTTGTTGTTGACAACTACCAAAGGCGACACGACTACGATATATGTAGGTTCTGTAGCTCTTGCTAGCGACTGCCGCCATTTGCACTTAGCTTTGTATCTTTTCGATTTTAAGGTTTTCCTATTTTTTCTGTTTTTGTTGGCCCGTAATTTTGTATTCAAAGTCTCGAAGAAGACCGACAATGTGGATGAATTGCTTCTGAAGTAGACATAGCGATTGGGTTGTCTTCTATAGGTTATAGGTTGGTAGGCAAGGTACCTACCTATAAGGTGTGCTGATGCATTTGGTTGCTGTTGCTGTGGCTGGGATGATATAGTTTGTGTTGGGTGTTTTGGAGGCAAACACAACATTTTCGGTGGAAGTGCTGACAAGACAAATTAATTCAATTCCGATTCCGATCCGAGAGTTGTGATAAAAAGTCACGTAACATTTGAAAACACCAAAAAGAAAACTAAAGAAAATTGTTTTATTTTATCTTTCTGATGGCTTATACTTTGTATATGTAAAATATATAGCGTCTTGTATGTTGTTCTTGTTGGTTTTAGAAAGGTTCTTTAGTTAAGTTTGTATAGGAGACTATGTTATGGTGGAGAAGAAGATATGTGTTTTAGGGGGGAAATTGGGTGCCTATTATAATGTTACACTCTCTTTTATGTGGCAAGATGGGAAATTGTTATTTGGCGGAATCGGAATTTAAGGACTTTGAAGTTTTTGTTTTCGAAGTCGAACAACTTGTTATTTTGGTAGTTTTTTTTCGTGTGTTTTTGTTTGTCTATTTGACAATATGTTATTTAGAATGTAGTACAACATCTTTTGGTGGCTTAATTATGTATACCTAAAGAGTCAAGGCCATGTTGAGCAGGGTACATATATGGTATTCTATACCTACTAGAGAAGAAGAAGAAGAGAAACGGAGTCAAAGTTATACAACTTAAGTTATTTAGACCGACTTCTATCTTTGGTATAGCTCAGATTACTAAAGTTTTACTCTTTCCCCAAGTTATTAAAAGAATCAAGATTTGTATTACTTCCTAGAAAAAATTGAACATTTAACAGAACTATTTATTCTTAATACCTTTGAAAAATTCGAAATATTGTCAGTTTTTCTAATATTGGGTATTTTTTAAAAGCGTTAATTATTTAGAAATTACGTCTGAAATGAAGGCCTCAAAAACAGCGTTAAATAAACGCCATCTTGTTGGTATAATTTTGCACCACTTTTTCTAATGTAGGCAATTTTGCGTGTAATAGTTGGTTTTAATGATCAATAACTGTTTCTGGTTTTTTAAGACTTCAAATATGCTCATAAAGAGTTGCCAATGGTGACATATCACCAAAAACTGAATAAACTATATACTCAATACTACTCAA
This sequence comes from Eupeodes corollae, assembly GCF_945859685.1. Taxonomy (NCBI): domain Eukaryota; kingdom Metazoa; phylum Arthropoda; class Insecta; order Diptera; family Syrphidae; genus Eupeodes; species Eupeodes corollae. The sequence continues at coordinate 271,493,589 of NC_079147.1, forward strand.
CTCAGTCTACTTAACATCGCTTACAAAATGTAATATGCGAACTTCTAATGTCCAAAGTTAGCAACCTAATACGTACTTATCAGTGTGGTTTTAAAGCAGGAAAGTCCAATGTCGATAAAATATTCACATTATGGCAGAAACTGCAAAAAACTAAGGAATATTCAAGGCCCCTTATGACAGCAACTTAAAGGACAAGCTGTAGGTATAGAGCCATGTCTAGATTTGATATCCCTGTAAAATTCGTTCGTTTGTCCAGGATGACCATGAAGAATTCTCGCTGGTTCATAAAGGTTGGGAACAACATAACCGAATTCCGCTTTTTTAAGTATTGAGGCAGAGGTGTCAAAAATTAATTTAGTGGTTAATGAAGGCAAAATAAAGTACATGCTGTTAAGGACTTTCTTCCTAGACTCCGCTATGAACAGAAAACAACACCAGCATTGAGATCAACTAACTGCTGTTTCTTCGGGCTAATGAAACATATGATTACTAAAGCCCGCTCTTGAACGACTAAAGTGTCGCTATATAAAACCCTTATCATCCTTGTCATATTATAAGCGTAGAAGCATAAACTATGACAAAAGCGGATGAAAGCACGTTGAGTCGTTTCAAAATAAAAGTGATCTACGGTCCCATATGCATAGAAGGTGAGTGGAGGAGAAAATGGAACGACGAGCTGAACGCAGCGACTTAGACTTAGCCAGAAGGATACAAGTCCATCTAATGATCACGTAAAGCATATTGAAACCAATGGTCAGCTCCGGCCCGGAAAGTCCTCAGGACAATCCAAGAATCCACGATCACAGAACAGTGCGGTAGAGAAAGATCGCGGATCAGGTTGCGGGCACACGTGGAAAGTGACCTCAAACAACTTGCAGTGCGCAACTGGAGACATCTAGCTAGATGGAGAAGTTTTTTAGTTCACACATGACTGTAATGCATCATGAAGAAAGTAAACATTATAACGTAATTAAATTGTTTTAAAATTGTGTTCATTCCCATAAGCAACGATACTGATTTTTTTGGAATGTCTATAATTCTGTGGGCTACAGAAACAATATTCTAAGTTGTTCTTCCGCACGCACCAGCTTCATTTTTTCAAATCGCTAATTTATTCAAACAGCTCACATTTTTGCACCAGTTTAGTTTTTCCCAACAGAGAACTTTCATCTCGATGCGACGACCAAAATGTGGTTTAGTTTTTGAACTGTGATTTGTAGAGAATTTTAAAAGTTTCAGTACGTTTTTTAAATGTGTTTATTGTTGCCTATTTTTAAATATCGAAGTTGTAACTTGTTTATAGTGAAGAATGGTATCTTCAGTTATTGGAAACATTTTATAAAAATAACTGATTGCATCCCCCACTTAAACAATTCTACCGTAATACTCTTCTTCCAGGAATGCCCATCAATTCTTTTCTCCGATTTTTACAATTTTTATATAACATACTCCACGACCAATATTCATCTGTATCCACTCTTAAATCCGATCTTATTTTCTTAAGCTGGAACTGGCTTTAACACCCTGAGTAAATTATTTAATGGTTATTTAATATTCTTAAAACATCACTGTTTTGAGCCTTAATAATAGTATACATTATGTTACCACCACAAAACGTGTGCAATTAAGGTTACAAGCAGACTAATTCAAAAAATTTCAAAAGCAAAGTGTATTTAGGAACCAAGTTCTTATCCCTTCTAAAAGTTGCCAAAAAACCACACACCAAGCAGGTGTGTTGTTAACACTTGTCCATCTCGCAGCAACGCGTCCATCATCAAAGAAGTAGTAACCATTTGTTTAAAGAAAGGTCGTATACCTGCATAATATATAATCAAATGCTTTTGGCAATGTCTAAACGCTGCCACGCGATCAATCAATGTTCTCAAACTTTATACTAAATCAATTCTGTTTTTTATTTTGAAAGTAGAATCCTTCTTTTAGCTTCTTAAATATTCAAATCTTTTGTATAAGAAAAAAAAAAGAAAGAATCATCTGCTAAGCAGACGCAACCGTGTCCAACTTTCTGACATCAAGTTTTAAAATAGCAACAAAAATAACGTGCACTGTGCTTTGGGCCTGACAGCTTATCCGCCAACAGAACCGAACCGCAACACTTAATTTAAATTTCAAAACATCATCCCATGCGATTTTCGCTCGCGATCCTTTTTGATTGATAGGATGCGTCTTGAATTAATTCAGATTGAACATTTTGTATAATGTTTAGATAAGATAGTATATCCATTAAAAAAAATACCTGTATACAAAAATTTAAGACCATGCACCTGCTTTTTGATGTGTATCGCTGTTTATTATAATTGGCGCCAGAAATCATTCCGGCGTTAATTTAGTCACCATAACCACACAAAATCAATTCATCATCATTTATGCCTAAGTTTGAAACATGATTTTATGCCATGACGTTACAAGCGTCACATAAAGTTTTTGGCATGCTTTTATTTGAGACTTTTTTTCCTGACGATATACGAGCAATTAGTGGACAAAAATTCATGCTTCTCAAGCACTGATATACGCGTAAAGGTGGAACTAATTGTGACAGAAAGAAAACTGCACGCTCACCAAAACCGCAATTAATTTGTTTTAATTTAAAAAAAATACATTTGACAGAAGAAGACAGAAATTGAATCAAACGTTTTGAAAAATGCCTTGAACGTAAGGAGTTAAAACTTCATCGGTAACCAATTTAATTAAAAAGTATGTTTAAAAAACAAATACAATTTTATAAAAACATTGTAAATTTAACATTTTAACCTACGACGCGACGAACGGTGACAGAATAATTAAATCGTATTAAGACCTCGTCTTTAGAAACTGGAAATGTATTTAGATTCATCACTTTTTTCCAACTTCTATTCAACCCCGCAGTTGAGAACTTATATGGAGTTGATATCAAACACATATAGTTAAAAGCCAAGTTGAGTATTGTTTTTATTCGTTTGTGTAGCTTTAAACTTAAAAATTTAAGTTTGAAAGTTGATCAATTTAAAGTTATAAATTTGAAATAAATATTTCGAAACTAAATTTTATTACTGTTTTCGCGTTGTTGAACTTTACCAAATAGATATTGGCCTTTTCAAAATTTAAAACTATTGGAAGAAAAAAAAAATAAACAAATTGTATTATTTCCGAAATTGATTACCGGCAATTCCTGTCACTCTTGAATAACTTGAGGAAAACTTTCAAGTTAATCAACTTAAGAGTTCATTAGAAATCTAGAGTTAGAATTTTCCTTTTATTCACTTATTTCTTTCTTAACTCCATATTTCAAAATCGAAAGTTAGACTTTAGCATTTAAAAATGTCCCGGAGAAATTTTTGAAAATATCGCAGAAACTGTCAGTTTAACAGTTAAATTTCTGTTAATATAACGTCTTTTTTAGGACTAAGTTCTTATCAAGCCAAAATAAAATAAATAAATTAGGTGGCGCAACAATCCATAGAGAACGAAGGCCTAGGTGTACTCTTTATTATGGAGGGAATATTCGATTGTACTCGTACGTTCTATACTGTGTAGAGCCGTTTCAACTGATTTCCCTTTGTTGTAGGCGTGTTGAGCCTTTGAAAGGAGGGACTTATCAATACTTGCCCTTAAGTGGATATCGATCAAACGTTGAAAAGTTTTGAGAATTAATGATGATAAGCTGATAGGTCTTAGGTCTTTAGGGTTAACGTTTGAAATAAAGATGACTTTAACTTGTCTCCAAGACATCGGGATGTATGCCAATTTTAGGCATCCCTTGAAGATGTTTTCTAGGATGGCTATTAAAAAATTTGCATTTTCTTGCAGTTCAGCTGGAATTATACCATCCGGACCTGCAGATTTATATGGCTTATAACTGTTAATAGCCCATTTGAGTTTTTCTCTAGTGACTAGACCTTGTGGGGGATATAATGTATTGTCACAACTATTTGGTACAATGTTATTTATAATATTACAGCTACCAGGAAAGTGAACGTCTTGTAACAAGTTGAGCGATTCTTCGCTTGAATTGTTCCGAAGGCTAGAGGCATTTTTCAAGCAGCTTGGCATGATTGGATTTTTGGAGAGGATTTTGCGCAACCTGGATGCTTCAGAGAAATCTTCCACGTTGCTACAGAAGTTTCTGCAGGACGATCGTTTGGTTTTCCTCAGTTCTTTTTTATATATCTTCAGTGATTCTTTATATGAATCATAGTCAGATATGTCTCTAGAAGCTTTCGCTCTGTTAAAGAGTTTACTGCATTCTTTTTGAAGTGGATCTAGCCCTGAGTTCCACCAGTGTGGTTTCTTTTTACCTCTTACTTTTATAAGAGGACATGCCGTATCTAGAGCTATGTTTAGGGCTAATGTTAGATTATTGACTTTGTCGTCAAGATCTTTAGTGTTGGAGGGGGTATTAAAGAGTTCAGGTTTTACTAAAATATTTAACGTTCACTTGTATTCTGGCCAATTTGTTCTTTTTGGATTTCGAAAGATCGGTTGGGAAATTGGATTTAACTATGATCAGAAAAGGAGTGACCTTTAGATACCCTACAGTTCAAAATATTATTATTAATGAAGTGGGAGACAAGAGTTATATCTATAACTTCTTGTCGATTTTTAGTAATAGAGGTTGGCTCTTTACCAACATTACTTATGAGGAGTTTTGTGTTTAGAATATAGTCCAAAAGATACTCACCCTGTCGTTTATATCCGTGCTACCCCATACTGCATGGTGGGCGTTAGTATCACTTCCGATGATGAGGCCGATGTTGAGCCTTTGCGCTTCAGCTGTTAATCTCTCCAGGGTGTCACCCGGGAGAGGCCAAGGTAGTCGTGGCCGAGATACGCCGACACCAGCCAGAATGTTCCTCTGGTTTCCAGACTTGCGGCGGTTATATGTCGATCGCTGCAATTAGAAAGTAAATATACAATAGGCTACTTTTTACTAATATGCAAGATCTGGGATCATCCTCACCTGATGCATAAAGAACGTAGTATTTGGGAGTCCTAATTCCTCAAACAATGGATTTAACAATCCAGGGTTCTTGAATCAGGACAATATCCTTATCGCTGCTGGATAATCGAAGAAGAAGGGAGGCCGAAGCCTTTATGGAGTGTTGGAGGTTAATCTGTAGTAACCGTAGCATTTTCGCAACCATACTCCCGATCAGCCTCCAACACAGTTATGTCGGAGTCATCTATATCAGAGGACGATTGTAAAAGAATGTCCTCATCTGCGCTGTCGTAGACCTCGGCCTCCATTGCGGAAAAACCTTGGTCGGTGGTAGGAGCTTCCACTGCTACTGGGGAAACCTGGGATGCATCGTCTTCCAATGACCGATGCACCAGGTTCCTCAGCAGCCATTTCCGCTTGTATGGGTGGGGAAAGGGGAAGGGTTTGTGCCTCGGCCCCATCTTATTTGTAGACTCTCAGCGGTAATTCATCAAACCCGAACCTGATCACACCTTTCGATTGTCCCAGAGGAGAAAAGGACTCTGCATTGATGATAACAATTGCACCCTTCTAGGGTACCTTTGGATTCTTAAGTTTCGCAACCTCCCAGTTGTGAGTAGGAAGGGTTGGATTGGAGAGCCTGATTACTTTTAGGACGTGGTCAGCTTCCTTGAATATGGCCGGAATCGTGATGCGAGCCCTTGGTCTGCAAGGAATTAAAATTAACTCTACATCCGATTGTCTTCTCTTGCAAGAGGACTTAATATTATTCAGGGAAGGGTGCAATAATAGTCGTCTTGTTTTAAATGTTGACAAATGTAAAACCATGAGTTTTACACGCACAAAAGTTCCAATCGTTTTTAGTTACATGTTTGATTCTTGTCCTTTACGTAGGGTTTATGTATCGTCAGCCTTGGATAATGAACATATTAACTTCATAATTAAAAAAGCAAATAGAGTTCTGTCTTTCATTAAGTGATTCGGTCGTGATTTTCGTGACCCATGTTTTAAAATTACATTTTGTTTCATTTGTGAGACCAGTCCTGGAATATGCCTGTACAGTATGGTGAACTTACTACGCCGTACACGTCACAAGACTCGAAGCTATATTCAGAACATATGTTTGCGTTTTTGTCGCGATCCCTTCCGTTGTTTCATGATATTCATTCATTACCGCCTTATTCACAGAGACTTTCTCTCATAAATCTTCCTTCTTTGCCAAATCATAGGATGTACTAGCAGTTTTGTTTTATTGTTGGAATAATAAACGCACAAATTTCATTACCATCAGTTCTTGGTAGTTTAAACTTTAGTTTTAGTCGTAAAAGTATGCGGCTCCCTAAACCATTAAATACTAATTTTAGCAGATCAAACTATGGTGTACATGGCCCCTTAAAGAAATTAGTTGAAATCGATACTAAATTTTACTCTTGTATTACCCGTGTTTTGTTTGAAAATGTATCCATAGTATAGTAGGATTTTACACGATTAACAAAAATAATATACATAGTAGGAATACTAGCGATAAAAGTTAAAGTAAAATCTTACTATGAATGGATCTTATGTGATTTCGTTCTCAAATGTTGGTACGATTGATATTGCATTTGTATCTCGATGGCTGTGTTCGTTGAGTAGTTGTGCATTTGGAATAATGTGTGTTTTCCATTGAGGAAAAAAATCTATCTATTACTGTTAATATTATTTAGTTTTGTTAGTTAAAATTGACTAACTGGGCTTATTTTGCAAGAAAAGAAAAGATAAATAAGATTTGCTATGTTTTCACTAAAGGTTTATCTCGGTTAAGATTAAGGTTTTGAAGAAGATTTAAAAATTATCAAGTTTAACAGCACTTTCTAAAATGCAAATGGTGTTTCGATGTTTCTTATGAAGTGCGAGTGAGATAGTTTTATTAGTGTTAAACAATGAAGAACTGAATAGTTCAACAACACATAAGAATACGCTAACTACTTCAAGTGCAATCTTATTTTAATTTGATTAAAACAAAACTATATATTTTTTCTACACAAACCTGCAAATAAACAGACCATAATCCATTATCTGTAAAACCAACTCCTCTCAAATTTTGAAAAGACAACGGAATCTAGTAAATCAAGCTCATTTCAATTCTATTCAGTTATATAAAGAATTGAGTCGAGCTTCAAGCTCGCTTCAATGCCACATATTAATGTAGTAGTCTACGAACAAACACTTTCCTTGAAGTTTTTATTTTATGTCAAAGCTGCAATTGTTAAATAAACTTTTTTTATAGCATCTCAATTTCCAGATGTTTTCGTACCATTTCTTTTTCGTTTTTTTTTTATTATTATTCTGACAGAGCTTCTTTCAGTTGTACCAATTCTTAAACTACTACTGCGGATCGTTTTGTTGGCAATTCCTTACTATATACTATACATGTATGGAATACCAAAAAACGCACTTATTAATTCACCAAGTGATAATATAAAAAGTGTTAATTGCAAATTAATATTTTTCAACAATCTAGTTTAAGTATTACATTTTAATTGTTAGCGTTAGTATTTAAAGAATTATAATAAAAAACTTGTTCATAATGTTTAGAGATCGTTGGAAGAGAATTCGTTTCTGTTTTTCCTGCTCAATGTGACACAGTCATTTTTCATACCCCAATGAATTCCTTTCTCATGTTAACTGCACCTTTTTGAATTTTCATGCAACATAAATTCCTGTCCCTGATGTCAATTGATTTCTGAAAACTGAATCACCATCACCCATTCCAAGCCCACCAGAAAACAAAAATAATATCTATCTACAAGAATAGATACAATATCTTCAAATAAATTATTCCGATTTTCAATAATTAATTGCAAACTCAGTTTTGTGAGCGACCGTTTTGCTTCGATAAAACATTTAATTGCCGAACAAGTGCTGTCCGTAATAGATTTTCACACATTTCCATTTGTGAGTTCTTGTTTTTTTTTTAAAGTTCTTCAATATCACTTAGGTTAGGTATAAAAGTTGGAAGTTCGAACTACTACCGGGGACCCCGATGCGATGGTTCCAACTACGAGTATATAACCAGCAGTGGTTGGTGTGCCTGGATATGTATTTTTAATGGAAACTCATTAAAGTCGTAATTGTTGTCGTAATTTTCAGGTGACAAGGACATGTTTCAATAAATGTTTTGTAATGAATAACAAGAAAAAATGAAATTTAAATAAAACTTTTTAATCTTTGTTAGTCATTGTTTTTTGTGTGTGTGTGTTTCTTTGCTGTTTTATTCAATCATTTAAAGTTTAATCTATGAATTTAAGTACTTCTGTATTTTTAAATTTATAGATACAATGTCATGACACTATAAACGAAAACTTCTGGGTTTTGATGGTTTGTGGATTGAGTTTGGAGTTTAATTATTAATGTTATTAGGTTCGAATAAATATTTAAGAAGTAACACTTAATCGATATTATACATATGTTTATTTATGTGTCTGTACTTTGTACAGATATAACCTAAAGGATATTAGTTATTGTTAATAAAAACTTCTCGGTTTGGGAAAAGTTTTTAAAGACTAAAACACTTAAAACAATTAAAGAAAATCCTCAAGATATATATATAATATATTTCGAAATTTCTACAATTGGAAATTTGAAATTCCAACGTAATTCTTTATTTCTGCCACTCAGACCGAATTGGATCATCGTTGAAAATTTTGTATCGAGACTTTGTTACTAAAAATCTTATACAAGAATGCTTTTCCAAAGCATTTAATTCTAGTGTTTGCCAAAGCAGGACATTTGTAGAGGAAATGGACTATCGTTTCACTTTCTCTTTGGTCACTACAACTACGGCAAAAGGTGTTGTAAGAGATACCCAACTTCTCTGCATGAACTCCTATAGGCCAAAGTCCGGTACAAACCGCAACAATCCTGGCTATGTCTTGCCTTGGCCTGCATAGAAGATCTTTTGTACGGGTTTTATTATAGATGGGCAATATCTTCCTAGATATAATGCAGTTGGGTAAATTGCTCCACCCTCGGTTTGATTCAGTTTGGTAGATAGAAAAGAGGAATGTTAACCATTTTCGCAAGTGAGCTATGAAGGGCCGATCCTTGCCTGGCTAGCTCGTCAGCCCGTTCATTTCCCACGATACCATTAAGGCCCGGAACCCAGATCAGGGTGACACCGAGGTTAATATTCAGGCTCGCAAGCTCATCGCGACATTGCTGGAGCAATTTAGATGAGGATGTGTCCAAGTTAATGGCTTTGACAGCTGTCTGACTGTCTGTAAAGATAGCCGCATTTCGGTTTTGGTTTGGGCTTTGTTTAAGTATCTTACATGCCTCCTTTATTGCCAGCAGTTCAGCCTGAAAAACGCTAGCAAAGTCAGGAAGCCTAAAGGATTTAGCTACATTTATGGACTCAGAAAAGATCCGAGAACCAACTTCGCACTCCATCTTTGAGCTGTCAGTAAAGATGGTTGTGTCGAAACTTATCGACACGATGTCATCCTCCCAATCTTCTCTGGGTGGGAAAATAACCTTAAAACCCTTACTAAGGCTCAAAGTAGGAGTGTAGTAATCAATGTCTACCGAGATATATTTGAGGGAATCAATTTTGTTGTGTTGCTGTGACCATAAGGTTTTGACAACCAGCTGTTTGATTCCTTCAGCCTAAAATGTTTGCTGAAAGTTTTGCTGCGGGCGTAGAAGGCAGCACTCAACGAGCGATTCTTCTATGGATTCGGTAAGGACGTTCTTAAAAGCTTCTATGTCTAGGAAGGTGGCAAGAGTAAATTCTTTATAATGGATTGTTTGTTATACAGTACGCACTACCTCATGGAGGGCAGTCTCCGTAGATTTACCCTTACGATAAGCATGCTGAGAGCTTTCGAGAGGTCGTCCAACTAGGATTTCTCTAAAAATTTCTAAAAAGCTATCAGGCTTTTTTAGAAATGAAGGATTACAATGTTCCTTCGATAAAACTTTGCTGAGCCTTGCGGAGTCCTTTATGTCTTCGATTGATTGACAGTATTCTCTCCAGCCTTTTCTTTTGGCTGATGACAGGGCTTGCTTGTAAATTTTAAGAGAGTCTTTATAGGGTTGGTAAAACTCATGTTTGTGGCAGATATTGAAAATTGTCCTCGTCATTTTCCTAAGACTGGACAGTTCTTCATTCCATCAAGAAGGAAGGGTTTTACGGCTTTATTTAACTGGGCAAGAGACTCTAAAAGCTTTACTTATAGAAGTTTCAAAGGTTTTCACCTTTGATTCAAGGTCTCCTTCATTCGATCGATTCAGTGAGATTCGGATAGTTGCTTAGTTTGAAATTCGCAATTTGACTGAATTTCGTCCAGTCAGTTCTTTGGGATTTCTGTAAGGTGGAGGGTATTTCGATTTGAAATTAATTTGAAAAAGAATCCACTTGTGATCCGAAATCGAATCCAAAGGGGAATCTCTCCAATTCTCCACTAATAAATTATGGTTGTTTACTAAAGTAACATCAAGTACATCCTCCCACCCATCATAATTTTCCGAGCTCGGAAAGATGAAAGTGGGAGTATTGCCTCTGTTACAAATGGTCATATTATTTTCAATAATAAAATCAAAAAGTGACTCACCTCGTTCGTTGATCTCAGAACTTCCCGAAAGGGCATGCCGAGAATTTGCGTCGCATCTGATGAAAAGGTTTGCCTTTTTGATGTTAGCTACGGTTATGATTTTGCACACCTCCTCCGGAGGTGATGGTGCATTATGGGCAGAGTAAAAAGAGGCCAACAGAAAACCTTGTGTATTCTTATCTTCAAATCTGACAACTGTCAGATCGGGAGTTCTAAAATTTGGACATCAAAAACCTTTTAAATGTTTCTTAGCTAAAATACAAGTTCTTTGATTACCTTGGTCTTGATGTGCGGTTTTATAAAAGAGGTCGTATTGGTTGTCTTGGAGGCCTCGCACCTTGAGGCCGTTTATCCACGGTTCTTGGATAACGCCAATGTCGAAGTTTTCCTCCCTAAGGAAAACTCTTAGATTATCTGAAGCACACTTAGAGTGCTTCAGATTAATCTGCATAACCTTCAGCGCGTTTTTTAATTATTTTTAGCTGCAAAGCTGGGGCCCGGCAACTCGCTGGGGATCTCAACTCCGCTTATAACATCGTCAACCTTGACGTTGTCATCAGCTTTGTCGGTGTCAGTTCCCCGACTCTGCAGAATTTTAATTATGGCATTCTTTATGCCAAATCTGAGTTTGTATTCGGCCTTTTCGAAAGCCCCTTAACTCTCCTCGCTAATCCTCAGAAGGTAAGAGGCGCTGATCTTCTGCGGTTCTTCTGCCTTAACAACAGCCCAATCGTGCATGGGGACCAGCGGATTTTGCATCTGAAGACCACGGATCAGGTCCTGTCCGCTTAGCTTTATGCTCATGAGCGGCAACCAGATGCGAGCCTTCGGTTGTTTAGGGATGTCCTTAGCTGGGATAAGCTTGAGCTTCAAGCCCTCCCAGTCATTGCTAACCTTAGCAATGTTTTCACTAAGGTAATTAAGTGTCCGCACACTTAATTACCCTATACCCCCTGAGCATTTCGCCAGAGTTAAAACTAGGGTAGGGGCCCTCACTGTTTGATATAGTGTATGTGCAGAGCATAGTAAGACATATCAACAGGCAGTAAAAACCATCTTCTCATGAAGAAAGGCTTCAATTTTTCGACTTGGTTGTATTCGCGATATCCCCAAACTTGAGCACAGTGCAACATAACAGTTTTTGAGGCTGCATTGTATATTTTGAACTTTGTTGAGTGTTGGACGGTATTGTCTCGCAGCAGTCTTGACCACGTTAGATGGTCATTCCAAGACATGTTGTAATTAAACACTACTATAAGATATTTGTATTGATTAGACACCTTTATTTCTGAATTATTGTGATACCATTTTTCGCACACTGCTTTTCTTGCACCATTGCGAAATATTACTATTTCCGACATATCAAGATTTATTTCAAGATTCCGTTGAATGCAGTTAGTCTTAAAACCCTCAATAAGCTGTTGGAAATTGGAAGGATTATCTCACAACAGTACAATATCGTCCGCACATAAGAGGGTGTTAATTTGAAGATCATCGAAAACAATACCGATTGGAAGTTCCGCATGAATATCATTTAAAAACAGAACGAAAAGAAGAGAGCTTAACACACATCCTTGACGAACACCTTTCTTTGTGGGCAAGAAGTCCGACAAACACGAACCATCTCAGTAACAGCTGCAGTAGTATCTTTATAAAGAGACTTTATAGTAGAAAGTATGTTCGAAGATATTCACAGAGTCGATAGCTTATAAATAAGAGCATTCCTGTCAATGCTATCAAAAGCAGCCTTAAGATCGATGAAAAAAGTATAGATTTTCTCCTTTTGGCAGAGTTGAAGTTGAATTATGCATGAAAGCTTATAAACTTGGTCCACAGTAGAATAGTTGGTTCCACATGCAGCTTGAAATTCATTGATGATGTTGTTTTTTTCTAACCAAGCCAACAGTCTGTTCAAGAGAACTGTAGTAAATGGCTTATAGAGCGTATCCTCTATCCTCTATAGTTTGACACAATATTTGTATCTCCTTTCTTGAACAGTGGGTATATAATGGATTTTCTGAAAGATGATGGTAGCGTTGCGGTTTCAAGAATCTCAGTGAATAACTTCTGTATTTCTTCAATAAAAGTTGGACATGCATTTTTATAAAATTCATACCGTATTCCATCAAAACCAGAAGTTTTCAAATCTTTTGATAAAGATATAGCAGAATATATCTCGTGCAGCTCAATGGGGTAATCTAACTCTGGAACATGTCGCTGAGGAAGAGCGTATGAGATACTAGCTGAATCATTTGATTGCGAGAGTAAGCTTTCAAAATGCATTTTAGAGGTTCTCTCGGGCAGTATGAACAGATTCAAGTAACGCTAGCGAAATAATCGTGTTCTATAGTTCTACATAAAATCATATATTTTTTGTTGGCATCATAGTAGTTTCTACGACACGTTTCCATCAGGTTCAGTTTTCTGAAGAACTTAAGGTGTTTAAGAGCATTTTTCCTGGCAATAAAACCTAGTTTTTTTTGGCTCAAACTTAACATTCTGTTGCATGGGAGTTCCGATTGCTTCATAAATACAGTTTTTGATTGCGAGTGCTGTTGTCAGGGATGGAAGGGACTTACAGTTTTAAGCCGAATCCGAACGGCAAATTTCAGAGAGCACTTTTCATGGCAAGAATTACTCCAAGACCTCTCGCATGACAGTCCATCGCACTAACCATCATGCCACGGGTTCTTGAGTTATGGACGACGAAAAAAACGTCGCGAACGTACGGACATACGACCGTACGTACACAAGCATGCACATACAAATCTTTTATTTCGACTCTAGGGACCTTGAAAGTTGAAACATCGAGAAATGTCAAAAAATTCAATTCGACAAATCGAACCTATTACTTGGACTTCCTATGGGAAGTCCAATGTCCAAATGTCCAATAAGATATCGCAACAGGGCGTGCAGCCCTCCATCTCTTGAGCCAAACGTACTGAGGGTAGCGAACTAGGGCCTCAGCCAACAAACTTCTCCATCTAGCTCTGTTCCTAGCTAGATGTGTCCAAGTTCAATGAGGTCACTTTCCACTTTTTCGCATCACCTGATCCGGGCTCTTCATATACTGCGCTGTCCAGTAGGTGTGGATTCGAAGACTTTCCGGGCTCGAGGATTGGTGTCTATGCGCTCTACGTGACGTAGCCACATCATTCCGTGGAATTCTCCATAGTCATCCTGCACAAACGGAAGAGTTTGGGAAGCATGCGAGAACTGTCATTTGCTGGTGGGTGTCGATTTGGTGTTCTTGGGGGTTTTCCAGGACTTCCCGAAATGTAAATATTTGATAAGCCGTGGACTTTCCTGGTCTAAAATCACATTGATAAGGACTTCTCTCGTTGTTGACGATGGGCTTTAGAAGTTCACATATTACGACAGAAAAGATTTTATAAGCGATGTTAAGTAGACTGATTCCCCTATAGTTGGCGCAGCTTAGCAGTTAAGAGGGTCCCCTTTTAACAACATCAGGATCGGTGCTGATGTTTGGTGAGGTTTTTAAATTGTGATTGGATCTTATGTCTTTTGAAATTAGGTACAACTGTTATAGATTGCTCTGCCAAACTATGTTAAATGATTTTAATCACCGAAACTACAAGAAATTGATGTGGACGATGTTTCCTGGCTTTGTTACTTTACAAAAAAGTGAACAAAATTATTAACACCTCTTTAACCCAAAAAGGTTTAAATTATTGCTTAAATAGTGTCAAGTTAAAAGGTATTACTTGTTCCACCCTTTATGTATAAAAAACGAAGCTCAAACAGTTTGAGGGCGTGGTATGCGCCTTCTTTGAACAAATTTATTATCGTTTATATACATTCCCTTTGATTTGTGTTAGAGTGATGAAATTTGAGCTTTAGAAAGTGTCGTAGCATCCCCGCACTTTAATAAGAATTGTTATCATTTGATTGGAACGAATGAGAGCAAATCTTTTTTGTTTTCGATCATTAAAAATATGATAAAGTCTTAAATGTTTACGATTTCAAATAGCAACAAAAATGAAAGGATAAAAGAACTTACAAAAATTTCAATTTTATTTTTTAATCGAAATTAAATAAGTTATAATAAAATCCACTAAATATTTGATAACAATGCTGAAAATAATGTTTACATCTAAATCATTTGCTCTATAGGTACTTTATCACTCAATATTTTCTTCCTTTTATCTTAAGTGTGTCACATCATTTTCCAATTCCTCAATGTCACTTTAAATTTTTATTTCATACCAAAGACGACCTCCGGTGATTTCCCTTGAAATAGAAGAGAAGTCCTAAAAAAGTCAAATAATTCCAAAAACCTGCATGCATCAGAGCAATTAATTACCCCGCAGTCAAAAAATCCATCTCCTTTACACAACCTTTTATTGATTATATTCTTTTTCATCGCTCTCATCTTACTTGGGTACAGAGGTTATTCAAACAGCTACCAGGTATGAAAATGCCGTATAGCTTATCATCGTCATCATAATTGACATTCCATAAATATCAGCATCATCCTCGCATCACCCTCTCATATCACATCCAAAACCAAAATCAAACATCACATACTCCGCTACTTTGTAGATAAATACAGTATCAAAATGTCAAAGGGCGATATTTTGACAAATTGATGACACTTAATCAAAACCACAGAATAGATCAATATAGACCGCCTTAAGGCAGAGAGTGACTAACCAATAAGGACGATATGTGGATTTGTTTTCTTTTTGCCATTGTCGCATGGAAAATTCTTGGAACATGTCCCATTTTATAATCTTTTCACTGAAAAAGTACAAGAAAATTATATCATGAGAATTTCACCAGCAAAATACTTTGTTAAGTGTCAATTTAAGTGTCAAAATAACAGTTATTCATCCAAAAGATTTTAGATAGATTTTTAATTAGCAGTGAATAATTAAATAATGTAATGCTATTTTGTCTATGAAATTTTGTTCCATTGAAATGATTTTGAAGTTTCATATCAACCAATGTCGAAAAGTGATCGAAAAACATAGAAACAATTTCCAAAGTAAAATTAGTTTGTTAAATTGAATTTATTTTAAACAACAAATCATTTGATAATGGAAGATTGTTTTTGAATTAAAAGCTGCTTTGATAGTTTGATGCGAGCAAAGAAGAAAGTCAAACATATAACATAGAAAACATAGAATACAAAATTCTTACTACTAGTTCACGACTAATAAGCAATTAATTATTTGGCAGATAACTTAAGATCTGTCTCGATTTTCTTAAAGTTCTTCTCTAAATAGAAAAACATAGAAAACACCTAAAAATGCTATGTTTTTGTGGTAAAATGTATTTTCCTGGTGAAATTCCCCTTTAACCATTTATAGGGTATACGCTTAAATTTGATGACAGATTATTTACCATTAATTTAGGATTCATCATCCCCGTTTGTGTGGGTTGACATGTTCTTCAGATTTTCTGGAGTTTGTCAACAAATTTTTGGTTGTTGTCCTTTTTTCTTCATTCGGGTGCGATAAAAAGGTAAGTGATGCTGAGCTGTGAGCTGGGTTATGCTACCGTGGAGGTTATATTAAAATATCACCTCAGGTGCATATCACCTTTGTTCCCATATGAGTTTCAAAGATCACGATGAGATGCGACGCATGCGGCGGCAGTGCTACGAATATGGTGATGGTGCAGGTAATGATGATGATGGTTGATGAGGACGTGCATGGAGAGTTGATTTTAAAATATTTGTCACTTTTATTTCTCGCGCTGTTATCTCATGTCTCATACTCATATAATAAGGATGTCATTATTATTATCACATCATCATTATTCTCGCATCAACAAGGACGATGTGTATCGTTGTTGGCGAGATTACACAACTTGATAGTGACTAATTGAAGCCTATTAATACATTAAAGGTGTAAAGGAAGGAAGGGTATAAGTTCTTTATGATGCTTAAGGAAAAAATATAAATTTCTTACACATTTATCGCCTTTCATATATAAAATGAGATGAGGAGGATACAAAATCAAACAAATCATATATGAGATGTCCTTGACAGGTTTTATAAATCAAAAATAGGGATTTTATTTTAAAGCGTCTTCTTTTTCTTGTGATGGTGGAAATTTACCCAGATTCTATCATTAAGCTGATAGACATACACGTACTTTTTTTATGTGACACGCTCTTGGGTGCTTGTGATGTTTCGTGTAATTTACGCACTTGGATAATGCATTGACAGTTCGATTATATTCGATTTTACTGTAATGAAGATGGGTCTTCTAGAATCTAAATCACAAAGTCATATATGGGGACGTGTAATTTTGATTTTATGTCCTTTATAAAATGACTTTTTTGTTTAGAGATAAATTTGGAAAATGGCTGAAAGTTGATTGTAACATTTAAATGGATACGGGTCGAAAAACATAATTCTATGAAATTCTCGGAAAATGCAACAATCAAATTTTGAAATTTAGTTTTTACCAGGATATAATTGTGAATACAATTTTAGAACTAATAAATTTACACAAAAGAAAAGTATCAATCAAGGACATTATACGTGGCATGATGGTTAGTGCGTTGGACTGTCATGCCAGAGGTCTTGGGTTCGTTCCTGCCTAAGCCACCTAAAGTTTTATTCATGGGTACTGAACCTTGCGAGGAATCAACAAATTCTCCAAGAGTAATTCTGGTGGTAAAAAAGTGCTTTACTCAAAATTATCCGTTCGAATTCCGCATATAAACTGTAGGTCCCCTCCATCCTTGCAATTACTCGCACACAGAAATGGTTGAGAGTTGTAAGGCACTATGCCCTGGTTCTCTACGGACTGTTAATTATATCAATCAAGGACAAGGTGCCTCCAAATCTTATATACCCAAATAAGTCGGGTTTTCCTTCCTGACGCTATAACTCCAGAAGGCACGAACTGATTTCCACGTTCCGATTTGTGGAATTGATAATTTTTAAATTTTTTGACGTTTCAAGGGCCCTATATTCTAAACCAAAGCCTACTTTTTTGTACCTTTTTTAGTCCACCATATCTCTAGAAACGTCAGAGATATCGACTTCAAATGTCGTATGAAATCTACAATGAAGGAATTTTTGATGCACGATGCATTGATACATTGCAGGAATTCGTTCAAAATAATGTGCCGTTGCTGAATGAACAGCAAAAACAAGTATACGAAACATAAATGCAAGCGTTGGATAATAATACTCGTGATCTATTCTTCCTGGACACACCCGGAGGAAAAAATTTGTCCGTTCATTGATTTTTTCCACTATTCGATCAAGATGTGGCAAAGCTTTGGCGTTAACATCATCTGGAACTGCGGCAACTCTTCTAGATGGCGGTTATACTGCACATTCTGCGCTTAAGTTGCCACTCAATTTTAACACAATTGATACTCCGACACGTCATATTTCCCGATCCAGTAGAACGGAAAAATTGTTGATGCAATGCCAGCTCATTGTTTGGGATGAGTGCACAATGGCACATAAGAAATAACTTGAAGCACTTAGCCTTACAATGAAGGATCTTCGAAGAAGTAACAACATCTTTGGCGGCTTGATGAAATTGTTGGCAGGCGATTTCAGGCAGATTTTGCCAGTAATCTCCGTGGAACGCCTGCAGTTGCATTGAATGATTGCCTAAAGGCATCACTTTTGTGCAATAACTTAAAACCATCATCGCTAACCACTTATATCAGAGTTAACTTCAAAATGATCAAAGTGTTGCACAATTTTTTAAACAGTTGTTAGCTGTTGGAAATGGAAAAGTGCCAGTCGATGCGACAACTGGATTAATTACTCTTATCAACGACTTTTGCCGATTTATAGACCTTCAATTAGCTCTTATTGAAAATGTTTTCCCAAACATTAGTGAGAATAATCAGAATTATGCTTGGTTAAGTCAACAAGCAATTCTCGCGGCAAAGAATAATAATGTACACGCATTAAATTTCACCATTCAATCAAAAATTACTGGCGATTTGGTGACATACAAATCCGTTGATTCCATAACAAATCCCGATGATGTAGTAAATTATCCAACGGAGTTTTTGAACTCTCTGGAGTTACCAGGATTTCCACCACATAACTTGCAACTCAAAGTTGGTTTAGTTATTATGATATTGCGTAATTTAAATCCATCTCGACTTTGCAACAGTACTCCACTTGCGTTGAAAAGGCTGATGCCGAATTTGATTGAGACAACCATTATAAACGGAAAGTACTTAGGTGAAAATTTATGCATCAATCGAATACCAATGTTTCCGACTGATCTTCCGTTTGACTTCAAACGATTGTAATTTCCGATTAATCTTTCGTTCACAATGACAATTAACTAGTCGCAATTGTCAATCGCTTAGTGTTTGCAGGATAAATTCAATGAAACGTAAATTTGCGGACAATTATAACGCTTTGATTCAGTATTTACTTTGGATTTACTTTCATTTTTTACTAAGAGAAGTTCAACTGAATTACACATCATTTTTGTAATCGAAATAAATGAATTCATTACTATTGTGAAATGATTTTAAGAGAGTTGAAGAGTTACTAATGGTTTAGGCCCTGTGTATTATCGTAATTCTATAGCTGATTTATGCGAATAATATCCGTACTCTAGATGCATTAAAAAACAATAATATTCAATTCATGGCAATCCTACGAAGCGGCTATTTGAATGATATTAATTTTTCCACAAAAAAACGAAATACAATTTTCATCATTTTTCCTGTTTTACTAAGCGTTTCCTTAGTACCCTTTATTTTAATTTTATTCACAAAAATATTTTTTGAAATGAGTTTTTTGTACTTATTTAGTTATTTTTATACAATAATGTTTTATATCACATCAGGGTTTGATGTTAAATGCAGGAATCTTACCATAAATTTAAATCTTCTACTAAACGATGGTTTTATCAGTACTCTCAAATGGATCCGAGACCTGGGAGTTCTTAGCAATAGGTACTCCAAACTCTTAGGACCGTTGGAAAGGAGATTCTTACGCAGAATTGTTTGCCCCTTATATGAGGAATGACAATTTCGGAGACGCTAGAATCATGAACTGCTCGTCGAGGCGATGAAGATAATAATGATTGCAACGAATCCGAAAGTCCTTTGAACTACTAAAAATAAACTACTCCTATACCTAACCTACCATAATACTGTACTTTGTAACTGAAACGCTTTTAAACATGTTAGAGGATAAGTTTTACTCTCATATTACCTTTATGTCCCGGAATTACAGATGCATTAAAACTGTCAATAACGCTTGAGTGTTTAAAATGGGAAGCAACATTGTTACTTGAAACAGAAACACAATACATTTTGTAGATTTCTTTAAAAAAAAATTCCCAAAAAAAAAACAAAAAAAAAAAAATACAAAATTTAAAACTGAATACCAATATCCAACAAACAATTTGACTTATATAAGGCTTAATACAAGGTAATTTTTAACATCTACCTATATTACATAAAAAGGGCCTTATACAAATCATTTTGGTGTATAAGTAGTGCAAGCTAACTAGCTTCTTTAAGACTTGCAAGCGAAAATTCCATGTTTGTAAAATAGCTTTTCGTGCACAGTTTGAAGAAACCTTACACAGGCTTTTGCTATCATTTGTATTCTACCATAAATATCTTTAATAAGTGAAAGGTTTATTATGTGCGCAATTGATTGATTGGTGTTTTTCAATAGGATCATATGCACCCCTTATACATTATAATTTACATTTTTAATATTTAATTCTGTTTTTATTATTTCTAGACATTAGGAGCACTAAAACTAACATTTCTACTTTTTCTAAAATGTGTAGAATTTATTTTGTTTGGTAAATACTTAATTTTATTTACATGTCCCATTAAGATTCGAACTCTGGTTCTCCGGATCAAAATTCTACCGCGCTACCAACTACGCCAAATCGATTTGGATTTTGGAAATTGTATTTTTTAAAATCAACCTTACAACGGATGACACGGAGTGGTAGGACAACAAGTGAACTTTTATCTACACAATTGGGGAGGAACCTGTTTTTACTAAGGAAATGGAAGAAGAACTGGTTCAATATTTGCATGAAATGGAAAATCTCTTTTGGGGTCTTACTAGAGCCTAGCATTCCAAATCGCTGAACAAAACAACATCCCCAATAAATTATCATTACTTCATAAGACCGCAGGAAAAGATTGCCTATACCGCTTTCTCAAACACCATAAACATGAAATAAGCTTGCGACATCCCACAGGAACTTCAATTGACAGAGCCAAAGGCTTTGCAGCAGAAAATGTAAATAAATTTTTCAATATTGTTGAGGGATTATATGAAAAATATAACTTTCCCGGATCCAGAAATATGGAACGTTGATGAGACCGGTTTAGGTATTGTTCAGTCCAAGCAGCCGTATGTTTTGGAAAAAAAAGGACAACGCCAAATAGGAGCTTTAACTTCAGCAGAACGTGGTGCTCTGGTCACACTTGTTACTTGCATGAGCGCTGGGGGGAATTTCGAAACACTTTTTATTCATATTTCCGAGAAAAAGAAATAATTCAATATTTTAGAACAAAGTGCCTTAGATTCCAAGGCCATTTTTTACAGCTCTGGCTAGATTCAAGCTTCCATATTTTCAGAATGGTTTCATCATTTTCTGGAATTTGCAAAGCCATCAGAAGAACACCCCGTTCTTTTAATTTTAGATGGCCACTACAGCCACGCAAGAAACGTCGAGGTTATTAATCTTGCTCGTAAAAATTTTGAAGTGATTGTGTCTCTTCCTCCACATTGCACCCACAAGATGCAGCCTTTACATAGGACCTTAATGGGACCTTTGAAATGAAAGAATCAGGCAATTTATGAGAGAAAAATCACGAAAAGTCGGGTTGGGTGACGTTGTTTAGTTATATAAAAAAGATTACCTGAAAGTTCAAACTGACCTAGTCGCAGTTAGTGGCTTCAAATGTTGTGGAATATTTCCATTTAACAGATATATTTTCTCGGAGGCTTATTTCTTAGCAGGTGAGACTGCATCTGAGGTTCTACCACATGTGGACTGCTCACCACATGTGGTAGAACCTCAAGGCCTTGACAATAAGATAAATAATAAAAAACACGTAAAAGCTCAAAGCCTTGACAGTCAGATAAACATTGAAGAATACGTTACTCCATGAAAAATGTCTCCTCCCCCAAAATTTAAGAGGAAGCCTAAAACTAACAGAAGAAGAAAATGTGAATCATAGGTTTTGACTTCTTCCCCTTATAAAAACCAGCTGAAGGAACAAATTGAGAAAGCTGAAAAATCCACCAAAGCAAAAATAGTGAAAAAAGCTACAAAGAAGCCAAAATTGACCCAATCAGATAAACCGTCTACATCAAAACGCCGCTGTCCATCATGATTGGATGATGATAGCCATCATCAAATACCGTTCGAGGATTCTGGAGATGAAATTGATGAGTTTCCGTATTCAAGAGATACCCAATGCAATTTTTGTGATTTGTCTTGGAGTAATGACGAAAGCGGTGAAAGATGGCTTCCATGCCTTCAATTTGATTTGGTCTGAGCTCATTAAAAATGCACACCAAATAGATGCGCGATCTTCGTTTGTTCATCGCGTGACAAAACTTTTTCTTAATTTTGTTCTAATTTGCATTCAACATTTTACATCATTGCAATACAAAAAAAAATGTATTTAATGGATTACAGTGTAATATCTTTATTAAAATTAATTTATTTATGAATTATTATCTTATTTAATTTATAATATTTAAATTATGTTTTTTACCTTGTTTTTATTACTTTTTCTCGATTATTTATATAACTTAATATCTTGAAAAATATATTTTCATTAAAAATTATTCAAAGAATTTATTATTTATTTACTTAATATGAAGTCAATATCTTAATTTAATTTATTGTTTTGTTTGTGTTTAATAAATTTTAACAAATAACTTGGATATGTGTTCTTCGTTGAATTCTTTCTTGATTTTTTTCATTTCGGGTAAGGAGGAGCACTACTCCACATTACCCGATACTTTTCAGAAAGGCCAATATTACAACTTTTAAAAACTTTTTTAAATATTATAGAAATTTGCTGGCTGGAGAGTTCTGCAGGCAAACATAAAACCTCGAAATCTGAACAGAAAACTTTTTGATTTCAAAAATTAACCGAAAATATTATCCGAACTTACTACATTAAGTTAATATTACAAACATCAATTTTGGATTAGCTTTGTGGCGGTTTTTCCGAAGAAGGTCATATAAGAAGTATCTGGTTTTTGTGTCACATGACCTGTAAGACCCTGTAAGACCCTTTAAAGTAAAGAAAATAAAAAACAAATCTTATGTAATATGTGCTGCCCTCATTTCTGAATTACTTCAAGTAACCTGTGGTATGGATTCATAGATACTGTCAGATAATTGAGCAAAACTTTGGCCCAAGACCGTGTTATAGCTTTAATAATCTTTTTAGTTTTTCGGTATTACCGTTCTCCTTTGTAGACTTTTTTGAAAGCCATCTTCACACGTTTTCCATGATGTTTAGGTCGGAAGGATATTGGGGCCATGGTAATAGGTACACATTTTGCATCTAAATCCAGGCTTTTGGTGTCCGTGCGTTTTGAAATGGTGCATTATCTTGTCGATCCTTGTCCACCAAATAATTCAGAAAACTGCCGTCACTGCCGACATTTAACAGCTTTGAAAATCCAGCTCCACGGTACCGTAATAAAGGATTGCTCCCCATACCTATACACCGACTCTTTTGCTGTGTTTTTCGTTTTTCAAGATAGATTTCTTCCTTTCTTAAATCATAGAAAGAGCGGCTATATCCATCAGATCTGTCCAAGTTTAATTTGTTTCATCGATAAAGACGAGCGACGGTATGCCAAGCTCGATTCCACCTGATGTGATTTGTTGCAAATATAAGGCATTGGCTCCTGCGTGCAACAACAAATGGTTGTTGCAACAGTCGATCTACTGCCATTTACCCCAACTTCTGCCTTGAATTTAATAATTGAAAGCCTTACATAAGATCATTTATAAAAATAAGAAAGAGTTAAAATTAAATTGGGTGGTTCGTAGTGAACCAGGGCCTAGTGACTTACAACTCTCAACAATTTCTGTGTGCGAGTACTGTTGTCAGGGATGGAAGGGACCTACAGTTTTAAGCCGAATCCGAACGGCAAATTTAAGAAAGGACTTTTTCATGACAAGATTTACTCTTGAAGGATTTGTCAATTCCACGCAAGAGGCAGTACCCGCACACATTTTTTTTTTAAATTAAGGTGGTACAGGCAGGGATTGAACCCAAGACCCCTTGCATGACAGTCCAACCCACTAACCATCATGCCACGGGTACTACAATAAGAAAGAGTGGTGGAGAAAAAACGGAGCCCCGGGGCACACCAGCTTTTATTTTGTGGTTTTCAGACTTGAACCCATCCAATACTACTTGCATTGAACGATCTGAAAAGTAATTACTAATCCTATGAAAGGGAGATTCATGAAAACCGAAAGTACGCATTTTTAGTAAAAAAGCCTGATGCCAAAACGTTCTAAACCTTAGCTACGAGTAAAAAATAAAAGTGATAGAACTTAAACACTTTGAAACTACCTTTTGATGATGTTATTAAAATTACCATCCATGGACTTTGTCCATTCTATGAAAAGTATTTTTTTTTTTCAAATCCCTCTAAACATTATAATAAATGTGCTTGACGGTTGCATTCAGCAGCTTTTATCTGCCATTGAACTAATCCAAAAACTCCATAATGTGGGCTTATCTAAAACTTTAAAGTTTATGAGCCAAACACTTTAAAAATAAAATATTTATATTAATGTCAACTGTTCAAATAACAATAATAAGCTCTATTTTATGGTATATACATATTTTTCTATTCAATACAGAAAGAACAAACATAAAGATCCCGAAAAAGATACATATCTATCTACATATATCTGAAGGCATTTGCATTTTTGAAAAAATATCTTAAGGTAAGCCACCACTCACTGTGTATTGTGTCAAAATTTGTTAAAGAAGTCAAAAAACTATCTAATCCTCTGATAAAGAGCTTCGCTGAGAAAAAATAATATAAAGAAAATGTTTTTCTTTTTTTGTTTCATTTGCCCACGTGACAAGACAAAAACAAATTTACATGAATTTCCTTATTTATGTTCGAGTTAATTAATTTCAAATGCGATAGAAATTGAATAACAAATTAGATGTCTCATTTTGTGAGCATAAGTTTTTGTATTTTAAAAGAATTGAAGATCTCTTAAAAGCATATCGATACACTGGATTAAGCCAACAAGATCGCATCAAGCCTCTTTAATGCCATCTAAAGATATACGGAGAACGGAGGGGCTTATAATATGGAATCTATAGACGTGATTCATTCCCGACTCACATCGAATCACTTTCGTTTCAAATTGAGTGTGGGATAATTTGGAATATAGTTAACACGTTTGTTTTTATTTTTTTGTAACTTTAAAGCGGAATTGTAAATAAAATTAGCGCGATAGGGAAATGTCAAAAAATCATTGGTCCCATTAGCATTTTGATAGATTGCTCCCATCACCGTCACCAGCGCCGCCGTGCCGCCATCATCATCGATATGAAACGAGAATGCGTCAATAAAAACAAATTAAACTAACATCAAATTGAAAGATTAGCATCAACCATAGCCATATTGGTTAAGCTATGGGAAAGGTCATCTTATGGTAGGTGTTGATGGGCGATATAACGATGTGAAAATAAAATTCACAGGCTTTTTGGAATGGAAACGTTAGTGCTTCATGCAGATGACATAAGGCATTTAAGGAATGACGTAATTTTGAAATATGATACTTACCTGATGGTTATTTAGAAATCTTTAATGTATTATAATAAATTTGAGGTCAAAGCCTTTTGCAGGTATATACTTTTTCATATTTTAAAAGTTTATCTTATTATTGCAAAAAACCAAAAGACCTTAGATGGACAGTTAAAGAATGTTTGGAGTCAGCTTTGAATGAACCGTACGAGTATTTATGAAAACACATACCTACAAAAGTTTTATTGGTTTCTTGATTTTTATTGCATTTTTGATATAAATTTAACATGGAAGACCGGAATCGTGCACATCTAGTATCATAGGCTTAAAGTACAAAACTCACTAGCAGAATATTCGTTGGTAGAGAAATCAGCTTTTCAAATCCGTATACTTTTCAACTCCTGGGTACTTCTGTACCCGTATCATGATGATTAGTGCATTGGACTGTCAAGCCAGAGGTCTTGGTTTCGATCCCTGCCTAAGCCATGTAAAGTCTTTTTCACGAGAAATGCCTCTTGCGAGGAATTGATAAATTCTCCAAGAGTAATTCTTGTCATGAAAAGTGCTTTCTCAAATTAGCCTTTCAAATTCGGCTTAAAACTGAAGGACCCCTCTGTTGCTGACAACAGTACTCGCACACAGGAGTGGTTGAGTGTTGTAAGTCACTAGGCCTTAGTTCTCAACGGACCCAATTTATTTGTATTTATTTTATTAAGTCATAGTCGATAAGTTTCATAGAAGTTAAAGGTTAAGGTCAGGAAACGAAGGGATAAGATGGATCCTGATTGCTTAATGGATGTATAAGATTGTTCCGTATAATAGGTAAATAGATTTCTATCACATAGAAACAAATGTGGAGGGAATTCGTTTTGGGCTGGAATCATTAAAGGATAAATTAAACGAAGTTTATCAGCTCCGGAACTTCTCATGTTCTTAATAATTGCACGACTCGATGGGAAAAGAAGAGAGTTTACTTTGTTTTTGAAAAACTGTTTCTACCGAAGGTTGACCTAAAGAGGACAGGAACAGTCATACTATTACTACTACGAATGCTAATTTCGGGAATTTGTTCTACGTTGGGAAGAACAACTCTCTTCAACGACTGTTGAATGCCTTTAAATGTTGAATTAGTACTTAGTTGTATGAATGCAGCACCTGAAAAATAACATCTTTTATGCCTAGAAAAATGCAGACTTTCATTGACAGAAGTCTGCTTAATATCTTACTACGGCCCAATCATATTTACAGAGAAAAATTGTATGCTTTGCGACATGGCGTCATTATATAGGATTTTTCATTTCCAGGTTGGAAGTAGTTAGCATAGGCATTCGACAAATGTCAAACTCAATGTACACAATTGTTCTTGGCTTAACTTTTCTAGCCAGACAACACCCGAAGAAAGGTATGTTGAAGTCTTTGCTGAGTTAAATCAATTAACCCAGCTTGTAGACAAGCCAACTTAAAGAAGGTAGAGTTTCCGCTAAAAACATAATAAGTGTATAACCGCCTCTAGGCACATAAGATCATTATATCTAATCTGCAAATTACTGATGTCAAAAAAACCTAGTTAAAGAAAAAACTCCTATGAGTACCGTCTCGACGAATTCATCTTACTTACTTAAGGTTGCGCTGCATGTCGGGGGCGGACCTGGGCTTCAATTAACATGCGTCTCCAGCCAGCTCGGTCTCTAGCTCGCTGTATCCAACTGGTTGAGGTCTTCACCCACCTGCAAGCGCTATCTAAGTCGCGGTCTTCTCTAGGGTTTGGATTCGAAGACCTTCCGGGCTGGAGCCTTGATTCCCATTCGCTCTATATAACCTAGCCATCTAAGCCGTTGGACTATAATTTTGCTAACTAGGTCAGTGTCGCTGTATAGCCTGTACAGTTCTTCGTTATATCTACTCCTTCATTCTCCATCTATCCATACGGGACCAAAAATCACCCGAAGAATTTTTCTCTCGAAGCATCCTAAAACTCCCTCATCTTTCTTTGACAGGGTCCAGGCCTCATCGCCATAAATGAGAACCTGGATGATTAGTGTCTTACAGATGGGGATTTTAGATGCTCGAGAGAGGAGTTTACTGCTCAATTGCCTTCTAAGTCCAAAGAAGCAGCGGTTTGCAAGAGTTATTCTTCGTTTGATTTCAGCGCTGGTGTCGTTGTCTGCGTTAATAGCAGTGCCTAGGTAGACAAAGTCCTTAACTACCTCGAAGTTATAGCTGTCCTTGGTGACGTTTTGTCCAAGACGTCGTCGTTCAATGTCCTTTTTTGATATGACAGCATATACTTGGTCTTGCCCTCATTGACCACTAAACCCATCTTCTTCCTTCGCTTCCGTCACAATGCTCAAAAACGCTCCACTGACATCACGCTTTGATCATCCAATTATGTCAATATCATCTGCGTATCCTAGTAATTGGATGGACCTTTGGAAGATTGTGCCTCTAGTGTT